>NC_042623.1:187610182-187833088 GCF_901001135.1 Rhinatrema bivittatum
CTACCTTGTACCTTTGCTCTATGGCCTACTCAGGTCTTAACTTACCTTGTGGCCTTGATCCTACCTTATATCTTGGTCTGCAGCCTACTTGGGCCTTTCTTTGCTTTGAGGCCTCAGGGCCTCCTCTTACCTTCTGCCTTGCCCAGTGGCCTATCCAGGCTCTCCTCACCTAGTGGCTTCTAGGCTTTATGCTTAGCAGCCTAAGGGCCTTCTGTATCACTGCTTTCTGGCCTGTGTTGTGCTTGTCTAGTCCTGTCCTTGTCTGGTCTTGTTGTACCCTGCTCCTTCCAATCCCTACTATCCTTTCCCTTTCCTTTGCCTTGTCCCAGACTGTATTTAGTCCCAGTCCCTGCTCTATTTCCTGTTTACTGCTCAAAAAAGAACTTACTACTATTTGGATCTCTTATTCTATCATCCCTAGAGCTTGGTCTCTGCACCTGTCTCAGTGCTCCCTCTCATTCACATGCTGTCTCTCTCTCTCTCTCTTACACACACACACACACACACACACACACAAAACACATGCTCTCTCTCACATATATATGCTCAAACACAAAGGATTCCGCCTGCTTATACATACACATATCAGTTCCCTCTCTCACATACACCAAGGTCTCTCCTGGAAGCCCCAGACCCTCCACATCTGCCATGGGACAGGGTGGGAAATGCCTCTAGGCATTTTTTTCTTCTGGCCACTTGGCAGATTGGAACCACTGGGTGGCCCTGGAACCACTAGACAGCTTCATGGCATTGTCCTTCTTCTGGCCACCTGGCAGGTTTCGAACTGCCAGAGGGGTGGCAGCCTCTTCCTCTTCTTAGCTGCCTGGTGGATTGGGGGTCTGGTGGTGGGGGCATTCTCTTTATCTCGATCATCGATCCCTGTGGTCTTCTCTTGCTTAGGCCCCAAGTGGCTCTCAGGCTGCCACCCTGTGCAAGTGCACAACTTGCATAGTAGGATGCACCAGCCCTATCAGAAAGTGCAGATAAAGATTAAACTGCCACAGACCTGAAAGAAGCAGAATGAAATGGTCCTAAACAGCAGATCAGCAAGGCCTGCTAGAGCACTAAGATCCTCACTCAGATCCTCAATGTCAGTTCTGTCCTCAAAAACAATTAAAAGAACAGACACCTGAAACAGATCCTTCTCAGAAACACCATCAGTTCTCTGGAATTCCTTCTCAGTAGAGCTTGGATGCAAGAAATAGATCAACAATTTGGGATCTGCTGGGTACTAATGACCTGGGTTGGACACTGTCAGAGACAGGATGCTGAGCTCAATGGACCTTGGTCTTGTTACCAAAGGGGAATTGTGTGGCCTTGGGCCTCTGCACTGAGGGTTGGTGAGGCGTGTCCCAGCATGGACTGGACAGGAGTGAGGCTGGACTGAAGACTGACGATACTGACCCTCCTCCAGACCTGCACGCTTTGGGGAGACCATCAAAGCAATGGTGGTCTTATGAACAGTCCTCCGACCATTCCAAGCCCTTTCAGACATGCCGCAGGGTACGGCAAGAAGCGGCAGGCTGGATGGAGGCCAGGGCAGCGAAGACCGGAACATGGAGATTCAGATGTAGACTCAGGAACAAAGTACTTGGGTGCACAGACGAAGGCTCAGGAATGAGGTACTTGAGTGCACAGACGAATGCTCAGGAACGAGGTACTGCAGGCAAGGTATTCAGAAGCAGGCGACGCAGCATGCCCTACACAGCCACTACCCAAGGACTGGTGGCGGACCACGCTTGCATGCGAAGCAGGCTCTAGACGAGGTGTGGAATAACTGAAGCTGGAACATGGCGAAGATTCGGTAAAAGCCTGTACCAAGGCGCGCCCTACACAGCCCATCCTAGGCTGGTTGCGGATCACGCTGGAATGGCACAGGTTCATCCAGAGTCTTTGGCATGGATGGACGCAGTGCAAGGGACTCCGAAGACCGGGACGGAAGCAAGCAAGGAAACTAAGACAACTCATGACTGAAGCGGAAGTCTTCCAGAGGCTTGTACTTGTGCAGGTGAAGATGGCCTGCAGAATCCGTAATAATATTTTCTGATTGTATTTTCGTCATAAAGATGTGTTATTCAAGGGGCATAAAATTTGGATGTTTCCAGATTGGGCCACGCAGGAGCGTAGAAGGAAGTTTGGGGCTATGAAATCTGAAGTGCTTGCATTAGGGGCCACTCGTATTTTTCGTCATCCTTGTAAATGTGTTATAACTTTGGATGCTTCACGGTTTCTTTCCTTTGACCCAGGACAATTGAGAGAGTTCACAGATGCCAAGCGTGGTCTATTACTGCAGCCTTCCGCCGTCAATGTGGGTAATTAATGATATGGGTAGTGTTCTGCTCTGAAGCTCGCAGCCTTTTTTGTAATTTCTTTACATTTCTATTAGCCTTTCCCCAGAATTATAATTGGGGTCTAACGTTGACTTATATCGTGGATAATTTGGTTTTCTTTTATACTATTTGCTTTATAGTTGTGTTTTGCCTCTTTTTTGTTATCAAATATTTTAGATTTGATGTTTGAATTAAAATGCATAAATAAAATTAAAAAAGCAAAATAAAAAATATCCATGGATATGTACTGACTTATCTGCCGCACTTTACCCAGATAAGTACTGACTTATCCGTCTATCTGGCACAGGTCACTGCTACTTACCCGGATAAAGTAGTTATGACCCACGCAAAATAGACAAATAAGTACTAACTTCTCTGGCTATCTGGCAGCTGCTTTCTGCTGCCAGATAGAGGGATAAATTGGTATTTTTTATGGCTAAGATAAAACCATAGCTGTCAGAGACAATGCCCCCCCCCCCCCTTCCTGTTTTAAAATGTGCATTCAGCCTGTGCCAAACACACATTTTAAAGTTTTTGAGCATTTTTTTGCATAAATGCATTTGCATAACATTAGCTTACTGCAATGGGGCTTAGAAAAAACATTTTACCTGAACATTAAAAATGTGCACTGGAAACCAGCATAGTTTTTTTTCTTAACACTTAGCTTATTGCATCGGCCTGTTAGTCAGTACAGTATTTATTTTTAGAGAGGTAGCAAAGAAGTCATCTATATTTAATTGCTTATCTGAGTCAGCGATCATTAATAGTTTTTCAGTTTTCTAAGATCAGAATCAGTCAGTGATAGCTCCTTATATTGCCATGCCAAAATCTTCTGGGGTACACCCTGGTTGTTGCACCAGGAAGTGGACCCTTGGCCTTGTGCAGGATTGTTAGGCTCCCTGGTCGGACTCAGAGAGCACCTGCTACCAGGAGGCGGAGCACAGGAGGAGACAGAGGCTAGCTGCAGCTTCACCAATAGCAACCCGGGGTTCCCTCAGGTTGAGTCCTTGGTTACCCAGGCCATCTGGTCTTAGGTGGGCCTCGCAGGGTCTCCAACAGATAAAGTTCAGAAGTGTGCCCACCACGAACAAGAGTGCTCAGTCGATGTTCAAGTCAGGTCAGGGAGTCCAGGAGCCAGAGAAGGCCAGAACAGATTCTCAGAATGAAGAGCGAGGATCAAGGCCAGAGTCAAGGATAGTGTGGTCAGCTAAAGCAGGGGTCAATACCAGTGCTCAGTCCATGGATGGTCAGTCAGGCAAAGGTCAGGTTCCAGGCGGCGGTCAGACATGGTCAGTGGACAGGCAGAGGTCAGTTCCAGGCAGCAAACAATAAGGTCACGACTGGCAGAGGTCAATATCAATAAAGGTCAGCTGAGGACAGTGAAAAACGGAGCCGAGGGGAAACTCACCCACGGAGGAAGGGAGAAGTTGCTAAGGTGACTCCTGAGGGCCAGGAGCTGCCTTATATAGCTATCTGGGGCTAACATCATGTGGAGGAGCCAGCAGTCCTGTCGTGCCGCGGGCTCTTTAAGAGGAGGGCAAGAGCATCCTGCCCTGGGAGAATCAGTGGAGGTGTCTCTGCCGTGAAGGAAAGGCCTGTAGCAGGAGGGCCGGTTGGACGCACCTGGAGGCTCTCTGAAGCGCCTCCCCCTTCCTGCTCTGGAGCAGGGCTAGCTCCGGAACGGCGCGGGAGGGGAGGTAAGACGGGCCGGTCGCGAGTCCTGCGACCGGCCATCGCAACAGTACCCCCTCCTCAAGGGCCCTCTCTGGAGGGTTTGAGAAGACTGGATGCACATCAAGTTGGGGTTCTTGTATATATGGAAAGTGATCCTGCTTGGAGTGCTGAGTTACATCCCTCTCAGAGTGGTCATGAGGAATGACTGGAGTCCCTGGCAGTTCTGAAGGGGCTGTGGAGACGCGTCTCTTCTGTCCCTCCAAATGTAACCGAGTATGCAGATTCAGGTTCTCCTCTTCCTTATAAGCAAGGAGAGACACAAAGCCTTTTATGGTCTACTTGTGTCCCCTTTCGAGCATTTCAATCTCGGATGTCTTTTGAGTTAGTTGCTCCCTCAAATGGTTGAAGACTGTGCCTAAGACATTCCTTTGAGGGGAGGAAGGTCGGGCTTGAGTCTCCTGCGACCTTTTTCCGGGAAGGAGTGGATTTGGAAGAACTGTAGCCATGGTTAAGGTCTGGGATGGTACCACCAGCTTCAAACAAGACTCCGAACATTGCAGTCCCCAAAGAACCGGACTACCGGTGATCCAGTCAAAGTACGGTTGATGTTTCTGCAGCTAAGGTAAGCCCAGAATTACAGGGCTTACTGCTGTAGGTAGGACGTGGAAGGAGATATGCTCCGTGTGATCCGGTCCTTAGTAAGAGGAGTCATAATCTGAGTCACCAAACCCGGAAGAACTTCCCCATGAACCAAGGAGAGTGTTACTGGTGAAGTCAGCGGACATGTAGGGATCACGTACCAATCAACGAGATCTTGCTGGATAAAGTTTGCACCAGCACCAGAGTCCACTAGCACTTGAGTGGAAAAGCTGGTAGTGGGAAGTTCCAAGGAAGCGGTTAGTTGGAGCAAGGATGTTGTCGGTGTAGTAAGACCAAGCATTACCTTCGTGGGCATTCTCTGAGGCAAAATTCATTCTTTCCTCTTGGGGCACTGGGACAAGAAGTGTGTGGAGTTCCCACAATACAGACACAGACCACCCTGAAGGCGACAAGATCTCTCAGCTGCCATGAGACAGCCATAGTCAAGTTGCATTGGTTCCTCCACGGCTAAATTGGTCTCATCCTTCAGGAAGAGTAGTTCCTTGGCGTGGCTCCACTGGGAGGGACCCCTCTCCCTGGCTCGCTCTTGAAGCCGGCGATCAATCTTCCCAGTGAGGTCAATAAGCCCTTCCAGGGAGGTAGGCAGCTCTCGGGCTGCTAGCTCATCCTTTATTCGAGACGCGAGCCCCTCCAAAAAAATGGTGTTCAAACTTGCCCCCTGCCAGTTTAGCTCTGATGCCAGGGTTTGAAACTCTATAAAGTAATTGTTCAGGGCCTGGGAACCTTGATGCAGGTGGAGGAGGTCGGCACCCATGATAAGAGATCTTCCTGGTTCCTTGAAAACTTGCTTGAAGGCGTACGAACTGTGGAAGGTTTGACAATAGAGGATCGGTGTGCTCCCACAGGGGGGGAGGCCCATGCCAGGCCCTTGCCATCCAATAGGGATAGGATAAATGTCGTCTTGACGTGGTCGTCAGGAAAAAGTGCCGGGTGAAGTGCATTTGGCATTGGTTGAGAAAACCCCTGACATTGTTTAGGGTTTCCCGAATAGGAAGGCGGTGCTGGCAAAGGAATGACCGGCCGTACAGGGCCAGGAGCTGGGGGTATGGGCTCCGCCGATGTGGGTAGTGGATTGCTAAGCCGATGGAAGAAGTCTTGTCGGGTAGCAAGGCAGTTCATGTCCGTTACTATCTGTTCCAGAGTTGACTGGAGCTTCTGGATGGCCCTGGGGTAGGAATCCAGTTGACTTTGCAGATGCTCCAAGGAGGAGGCCAGGGCCTCAAGGCATCACTGCTGCTCTAGTATCTTGGATGCCAAACCAGGAATGGCCTGTAGCGGGGCGGACTCCGCTGAATCCATGGCTTTAGCAACCTGTTGCGCCAGGAGGTGGACCCTTGGCCTGGTGCAGGATTGGTAGGCTCCCTGGTCGGACCCAGAGAGCGCCTGCCACCAGGAGGCGGAGCACAGGAGGAGACAGAGGCTAGCTGGAGCTTCACCAATAGCAATCCAGGGTTCTCTCAGGTTGAGCCCTTGGTTACCCGGGCCACGTGGGCCTTGCAGGATCTCCAAGGTTGGGCCCACCACGAACAAGGGTGCGGAGTCGATGTTCAGGTCAGGGAGTCCAGGAGCCAGAGAAGGCCAGAACAGAGTCTCAGAATGAAGAGTGAGGATCAAGGCCAGAATCAAGGATAGCGTGGTCAGCCAAAGCAGGGGCCAATACCAGTGGTCAGTCCATGGATGGTCAGTCAGGCAAAGGTCAGGTTCCAGGCGGCGGTCAGAAGTGGTCAGTGGACAGGCAGAGGTCAGTTCCAGGCAGCAAACAATAAGGTCACGACTGGCAGAGGTCAATACCAATGAAGGTCAGCTGAGGACAGTGAAAAACGGAGCCGAGGGGCAACTCACCCACGGAGGAAGGGAGAAGTTGCTAAGGCGACTCCTGAGTGCCAGGAGCTACCTTATATAGTTATCTGGGGCTGACGTCATGTGGAAGAGCCAGTCCTGTCGCGCCGCGGGCCCTTTAAGAGGAGGGCAGGGGTGCACGTACCTAAGGGCCTGCCCCGGGAGAATCGGCGGCGTCTCTGCCGCAAGGGAAAGGCCTTTAGCAGGAGGGCCGGCCGGACGCGCCCGGAGGCTCTGCAAAGCGCCTCTTCCTGCCCCGGAGCAGGGCTAGCTCCAGAACGGCGCAGGAGGGAAGTCGGGCCGGTCGCGAGCCCTGCGACCGACCCTCGCAACACTGGCCAATCTAGTTTTCAAGCTCAGTATACGTGAAATACATTTGCGTACATAAGCCTGGTTCCTATAAATACATCTTACACACATTTATTACAGGCAGCCTCAAAGCCAGACTGAAAGCTGGATTCAGAATCATCGCCCTAGGGTTTTCACTTCTTGAATGAATTTTGCAATAGTTATTTTTAAAACAAGTGCCGGTACCTACTCATAAACCGTAAGCGAATCATTTTAGGAATGTGTAATCTAAGCTTTTCTGTGTGAATGATCGGCAGTCTCTGGAGAATTAATTATAATTTTAGACCTGTATGTAACTCGTTAAACTTGGGAAGAAGCCCCATGCAGTGAACAAGGACGACTCTATGTGTGGAACATTTGCTTGTGAGGCCAGGAGGTGGTGCTGTCGCCACACAGCGGTGAGGCGGGAGACGTGCAAGGGGAGACCACCTTAAATCAAATCGTGAGCCATGAAATTGCATTGACTTTCACCTTCTGATCACCCATCAAACCTCCCTCCTCTCACCACTCCACCCCTTCACCCTATCACTGGAATGCCTATTAGGGTTCACTTATTGCAGACGCACTGCTGTACATTTCCTGGCAAATGCCACGTTTTTGCTCACTTGAATTCTGTCCTGAAAAAGAGAACATTAACCCCTGAAAACTAGTCAGCAATGTATTAAGCTAGTCCAATAAAAAAAAAGTGACAACCTTAGATATTGGTTTTTTTGTTACCCTTTCTGTCTCTTTGCTGTGGTCTCTTAGCATTGCAAGCCCTGTGCCTTTTTTCTCTAGAGTCTGGTTCACAATAAATGAGGTTTTCAAGAAATCTCAAAGCTGTTCCCTAAACCACAAAAGTGAACTTAGAAGGGAGGGGCTTCTCCATTTTGGCTGGGAGCAAGAAGTCGGTTAACTGTGTCACCTTGTAATTTCGAGTTTTACTGCCGATTATACTTCTAAACACAAAAAGTGGAAAATAAATAACATAAATTAGCTCTGTTGAAATTACAAAAAAAAAAAAAAAACCTAAACAAAACTTCAAAAGAATGAACTGTGTGCTTAAAGAAGCAACCTACCCTATAACACCAAAGCCCCTCCTTTACCACTCAGGAGTTCCTTTTTTTTTTTCCCAGAGACTATTAAAGTTGCAGGGAGACGAGTCCTTTATTCCCAGAGACTTCTAGAGTTTGGGGGAAGGTAAGTCCTATATTCCCATCGCCTACTGGAGTCATTGGGAGATGACGCTCCTTTTTCTGGACTCTTCTAATATATTCCAAATCCATGAGCATTTGCCCCCACGTCCGAACAAACTGGAGCAAATATGGGTTTTTTTTTTTTTCTTCTTCTGCTTAAAGAAATTCCAGTCAAAGCAGGTCAAAGCTGACTCTGATTATCCAAGTAATTCTGAGGCAAGGATTTGATGATGTGCACCCCCCGAATGTGAACTGCTTGAGGCAAAGGACTCATCCTTCCCTCGTGCAGAATCAGTGCCCAGCTCCCTGGTGCAAGTAGTCACCAGGACGGAGAGCGTAGGACGGGGAGAGAGCACACAGAGGGAGGGCAAAGGGGGGGTCAATGTTCTGAGATCTTGCAAAAGGTCACCCACAGTTTTATATTATTTTAAATAATTATGCCTTTACAATTTCATGTAAGAGGGTTCCCCCTATGGAAGCAAATCCCCACCCCTCCAGACAGGAGATCTGTCCAGGTTTCCAGTTCCCGCCGTGAGACACAAGAGTCAGAGCTGAGCTCCTTCAGTACGAGGGAAGGAGTGGATAATCCTTCAATGCACAAAGTAAATAGGCAAAAATCAAAACATTTCATTCTGTTTTTAATTTTACTTTTTTGATACGTGTTGGGTGGTGTTTTTTTTTTTTTTTTTTTTGTTTGTTGCTTTTGTTTGATTGTCAGTGCCAGCCTCTTGGCTAGGTGAGCGCCTGGCACCAGTAGACGGAGGAGGCACGAGTCTTGGGAAAGCAGCTGCCAATAGTCTGTCTGGTTCTTTCCCAGCCTATTGCAGAGGAGTTGCATCTACCAGCTATGACCGCAGGCTTGCTAACTGCGCTCTCGTAAAGCCGCTGTATCCATCCATCTAGCTAGCAGGGCATCCCTGCGTTATGACAATGCAGAAGGAAACCTCAAGGATTTTTTTTATTGGACTAACTCAATACGTCTGTGACTAGCTTTTGGGAACTAGAATCCCTTCCTTGCCAGAGAGGCACCCTAAGCTTGTGCCAAGGATGTAAAAATTTGGGGGAAAGCAGGCTGCCTTGGAATCGGGAAAGGCAGGAAGCCGTGTTCTTGATTTGGGAACAACTGTCTTTTGTGGCACCGGCGTTTTGTCCTGACCCCCCCCCCTCCCTGCAGCATGAATCTGTCCATGAAAGAAAAACGAAAAGAGGAAGCAACTATCACTGATAAACCCGGTTCACTTTTGTTTAAAGGCAGTTTCTTCAAGAAGAAAAAAAAAAGAAATTGAGAGGAAGCACCCTGCTAATGTGTGACCCACTGGGAAATAGAATAAAATGCCAAAAATGCCTGGTGACTTTTCTGAGGAAAGGAGGGTAAAGCTTCCATGCTTTTGGAAGGGCCAAGATGCCTGGTGTCAGAGCGCTTAGTTTGCAGATCCAGCACCAATGTCTCTGAGGCAAACGGAGGCGCCAGTGATGTACAAGCTCACATAGACTCCTGGAAGCACAAGAAGTCTGTCCAAGGAGAGCCCGCACCTTCAGAAGTAATAGATTTTTTTGTAAACCTTTGCAGCAAAATGGAAGCAGCAATATCTGCAAATTGACGGTGTTTTTGCATTGCATACGGTGATGCATCACAACAGTAATAGGTCAATGGACTGCACGTGCGTCTTTCTGTTCTCTTCAGAAATAGCCAGAAAATCGTCGCGCGCCCGGAAAAAAAGACTGAAGAAAGTGTTTACTGTGTCGTAAAAGCACCGGAAACCACAGCCCTGGACGGCAGCAATCACGGTGCTGCCAAACCTGTTCCATTGGGAATATAATATTTTTGGCCAGAAAATGCTGGTTTAGCAGACTCCAGAGCGCCCCCCAGTGACACTGCAGATCCTTCACTGGCAAAGAACCCCGGGGAGCCTTGAACCCATGGGCCAGGTCTTCACCATGTGCAGCCACCATCTCCTCCACGTGCTCTTTATCTAAAGCTAAGCTATGGACGGGTTATCGTTTCTGTTGAGTATTAAACGGAAAAACCTGCTGCTCGTTATTTGTAGATGAGACCGTAAGAGTTAATGCAAGCTGCACTTGCTTTGTTAAATAAAAAAGAATATGCGCGCAAACCCGTTGCGTGAGCTCATTCCCTGGAAGGGTCCTCTTTCTGGAACATGGTAGAGCCGGCCGGTAGCTTTACAGGCAGGCATCCTCAAGCCCTGGCTGAAGTTGTACTATTCAAACGGGTGCAACTGTGCTGGGTCCTGAAGGGAGCGGAGCTCTTTGCTGGTCGCAGATGTGCAATAGAAAAAGGTCTCTCCTACAGCTTGTTTATTGCCCCTTATTTCTACTTAATGAAACAAACAATTCATTAGAGCCTGTTTTTTTTTCCACAGTTCTCTAAGTTCCCTATGACAAGGTGTTGATTAATGCCTTGCGGGCATGTATCCAGAGATGTTAGAAAAACCTTCGCCTGCCCCCAAGAAGCTTCTGTATTTCTTTCCTCTCCCTGATTGTTTTGTACAAGTTATACAAAACGCTGCCGCCAGAACTGAGACAGGCCAAAGCATGCAGGAATACATAACTCCCACGCTTGCTGCTTACCACTTTGTTATCGGACTGCGTTTAAGATCATGACGTGGGTACCCAGGATGCCCTCCTCCTTCCCGCCACCCTCCTTACAATGACACCCCAGCAAAAGACATACATACACACACACACACACACACACACACACAAATACACACACACACACACACCCACACAGTTCCTCTCGGGATCAAAAGGCCACAGCTTTATCAACAAGATGACAAGCCAACAAACATCTAGTTATACGTACCTGAGCTCGGAAAGCAAAGACTAGGCCGGGTGGTCATCCACCGACCCCTAGCAAGATGCAACCAGCCCACAGGCCTGTAGGCTCAATGACAGCACCAGCTGTCCCCAAAAAGCAGTCCCTGTCACAGCCCAGCAAGGACCCCCCCCCGTGACTGAACTCAGTTGCAGCAAAGAAGCCAAACATCATCTCTGACCAGCCAACCATCCCAGCTGCTTGCTCTGCAACCCAAGCTCAGATAACCCGCTCCCCACCAGCTGTGGCAACCCCATCTCCCCATATACAATAACAAAACAATCAGAGGGCAGAAAGCTGCCCTGCCGCCGATTGAAGCCCCCCCCAGAGGACCAATGGACAAACCTTACCCTCCCCCCTCACCTCACAAAACTAACACCTTCCTTCCCCTTTTTCACCTTCAAAATAACCCCCTATCAGGGCAGTCAGGGCAGTCAGGCTGGCAGCAAAAGGCGGCAAGTGGCCCCCATGCCACCCAGGCCAGTCACGGACTATGCCATGACTGATCTGCCCCATTCCCTGTGTGACTCACTCAAGTTTCTTTCACAGCTGAGTGAGTAGATGGTGCTGCTCATTCTTTTAAAGTATTTGAAAGTCTTTGCACGCGTTTTTAAAAAAAATAAAATGCTCCAAAATATGTGTAGTTGAAGCTTTTCTTTCAGAGATGATGTGACTAGAGTGCATCTTATCAATTGGCTTGCCAAAATCTGTTTTTAAATCGCTCCCTCTGGCAATGTCCCAGTTTAGCGCTGGGACAGTCAGATAGCCTTTGGATGGCTGCTATGAATTTACCTCTCACCCACACTTCAGTGGCAAGTTAAAATCCCTTTCCCATCCACTTTGTTTTTGAGATGATAATAATAATCTTACGTGCTAGAAGAAAGACATTTTGGGTAGTCAAAAGCAGAGTCCAGAACAAAATTCCTTTTTCCTCCTAAAACATAGTAACTAAAACATAGTAACATAATAATGACGACAAAAAAAGGACCAAATGGTCCATCCAGTCTGCCCAGCAAGTAGGGTAGCAACTGCCAGGGATGGGCATTCTAGAGAAACAAAATATGAAATTAGATGAAATTTCCTATTTCATTTCATTTCGTTATCAAAACGAAATGACTGAAAATTCAATGAAATTTCTTTGGTTTCCCAGAGGACGGTGTCAGTTGGCTTCAAGAGCCGAAGAAAGAAGAGGAGTGGTCCGAGGCCTGAGTTCCAAGGCCTGGGCTGAGGCACCGGTGTCAGGACCCGGTCTCTGGACTGGGTTGCAGTGTTGGGCCTGGACCCAGACCCCGGCCTAGTCCAAGTTCCAGACATTGGGGCCTGACCTCTTGAGTCGGGTCCCAGAGTCGGGCCAAGATCCCAGTGCTTCCTGGTCTCCAGAATGGGTTGCGGAGTCTGGCCTAGGCCCAGGCCTCAGGTCTAGGCCTTAAAGCTTGGATCTTGCACATGGCATAGGCTGAGGTTGAAGTGACTACCAAGGCCTAGGCCTACGCAAGACCGAGGCTTCAGCCTGGGCTTAGGCGTCGGGGACCAACGTAAGGCTTTCTTTGATTTTGGCATTTCTAGCAGCTTTTCTTCATTTTTTTCTCTGATCTCTGATGAGTTTTTCACTAAAATGTCAAATTCTCTTGCAGCTACAAAATTATTGGCCTCCTTTTCACATTCTGTAACCTTCAGTTTCAATGAAGCGGTGTAAGATGCTCTCTTTTTCTTCTCAGCGCTCATTTTCCTGCGAGCAAGATGCCATTATTCTTATGGCTGTCCCTGCTTTTTGAATCCTTCCTTCCCTCCCTCCCTCATGTCTGTCCCTACTTTCTGAATCCTTCCCTCCCTCCCTCATGTCTGTCCCTGCTGTCAGAATCCTTCCCTCCCTCCCTCATGGCTGTCTCCCCTGAATCCTTCCCCCCTCCGATTCCTTAACTCACCTGCTGCTGTCTGGACAAGATGGCACTTGCATTTTCTCAGGAATGTCCTTCCTCCTCCTCCGTGGTGTCCCAGTGTAGCAGTAGGTCAGCTTCTCCCCACAACGCCTCTGGATCCCTTAACTCGAACACTCACTGCTGCTATGAGGACGACAACGAACTTCCAGTCGGGTCCCAGTGGCAAGCTTTGAACCAAGTGGTTCTAACTACGTCAATCAGACCCTGGTTTGGGAGGAGGGAGGACATGCCTGAGCAGCTCCAAGTGCCAACGTTGTCCTCATAAGAACATAAGAAATTACCATACTGGGTCAGACCAAGGGTCCATTAAGCCCAACATCTTGTTTCCAACAGAGGCCAAACCAGGCCACAAGAACCTGGCAATTACCCAAACACTAAGAAGATCCCATGTTACTGATGCAATTAATAGCAGTGGCTATTCTCTAAGTAAAATTGATTAATAGCAGTTAATGGACTTCTCCTCCAAGAACTTATCCAAACCTTTTTTAAACCCAGCTACACTAACTGCACTAACCACATCCTCTGGCAACAAATTCCAGAGTTTGTGCGTTGAGTAAAAAAGAATTTTCTCTGATTAGTTTTAAATGTGCTACTTGCTAACTTCAAGGAGTGCCCCCTAGTCCTTGTATTATCCGAAAGAGTATATAATCGATTCACATTTACCTGTTCTAGACCTCTCATGATTTTAAACACCTCTATCACATCCCCCTCAGCCGTCTCTTCTCCAAGCTGAAAAGTCCTAACCTCTTTAGTCTTTCCTCATAGGGGAGTTGTTCCATTCCCTTTATCATTTTGGTTGCCCTTCTCTGTACCTTCTCCATTGCAACTATATCTTTTTTGAGATGCAGCGACCAGAATTGCACACAGTACTCAAGGTGCGATCTCACCATGGAGCGATAGAAAGGCATTATGACATTTTCCGTTTTATTCACCATTCCCTTCCTAATAATTCCCAACATTCTGTTTGCTTTTTTGACTGCTGCAGCACACTGAGCCGACGATTTCAGTGTACTATCCACTATGATGCCTGGATCTCTTTCTTGGGTGGCAACTCCTAATCTGGAACCTAACATTGTATAAGTATTGCAAGGGTTATTTTTCCCTATATACATCACCTTGCACTTATCGACATTAAATTTTATCTGCCATTTGGATGCCCAATCTTTCAGTCCTGTAAGGTCCTCCTGCTGTTTATCATAATCCACTTGTGATTTAACTACTCTGAACAATTTGGTATCATCTGCAAATTTGATTACCTCACTCACCTTATTTCTTTCCAGATCATTTATAAATATATTGAAAAGCACCTGGTGAGTTAAAGGATCGGGAGGAGGAGAGTGTGAATGATTCATTATGCATCTTGAATTATGGTACAAGAATTATATGTATTGACCCTGCGATTTTAAGGACCAGTTTTGAGGGTAACATTTTTCGACTTATACACGAGTATATGTGGCAAATGAACTGCCTGGTTCTTTCCAAAACCAATGTTGCAACCTTGTAATAGATGGCATGCAGAACGAGGTTGCTGATGATGATAAAAGTCTTGCTAACTTGATTTTCACTTGAAATACTCAGCGCCTTTGGGCTTTAAGGTTCTCGTGCTGAAATGCTCAAGGCAAAGTAGCTCGGTCCCACACTTAAAATGTAAATCTAATCCTCTGCCATCAGGTCACTGGAACCCAAGCGGGCTCATTTCTCTGGCTGGGATGTGGTCACTGGCCTCATCATTGATCCTCTGCTCCTCCTTCGCAGCCTTTCAATGGGGTTCCAACGTCTGTGGGATCAGTATACTAAGGGTGCATTCAAAGTAATGGGTGGCCGTGTCCGATGGTCCCCTCCATACACGCACTCAAACACACATTTTATAAAACTGGGCTATCCTCCTGTGCCAGCATATTAAATGTTAATGTTCTAATTAGTCATTAGTGCACTCTGCAGAACTGAGTACCAGAGCAGAGGCTAAATTTAGGGCCTGATGTACTAAGCATTGTTTTCATAGACACAGAAATGAGGAAAAGCCTTAGTGAATCAGGCCCTCAAAATGCTTTTTTTTTTTTAGCTCTTAACATGTACTTTCTGTCAGGAATAGAAGTTAACTGTTAGTGTGCTGGTCAGGCATCTGGCCTTACGAGGGGGGGGGGGGCTCAAAACGGAGGCCCCTGCTAGATGAGATCAGAACATCGCTGGATACCAGGCCGGTAGAGGTTTGGTATTAGGATAATTCAGGGAGAGGTCTTAGGGAGTTATTGAGGGAGGGGGAGTGAGTCACAGTGCATTTTCCTTAGTCTGCTATATTTGCATTTTGATAAACCCCTTATGAGAGGCAATGTCCTATTTTGGACTGGCGACAGGTTAAAAAAATGTAAGAACCAGAGAACAGCGGTAAATGGGTCACCATGGAGAGAGGTGGAGTGCTGCCGAGCTGAGTAAAGGGAAGAGAGGGGAAGAGAGGGGAAGTGAAACGTTCTCATTCACTCCCTTCCCTCCCTTTTACTGCCCTGCCTCCTCCTCTTCCTCCTCTCGGGGATTCCCCAACTCTCACGGGCACACCATTAAAACCGTGCCACTGGTTTCAGGCCTGAATGCGGGGTGAAGAGGCCATGGCAGGGGCGTTCGGGGGGGGGGGGGGGGAGCACACTTTGCCACGCCCCTAAAACTCGGCGCGAGGCGGCCTGAGGCAGCCGCCTCGCGCCGCCAAACATAGAGCCTGCCCCCCCCTGCACGACGCATTCTTCCTGGCTTCCCACGCCACCTGCTGAAAAGTAGTGGTGTCTTAGACCGCAAGGGGTGTCCTGCTGTGTGCAGGGGGGGGGGGGGAACGTGTATTGAGAAGACACGGGGAGGGGGCTTTTTGAGCTGCCCGAGTGGAGATTAAAGTCTGCGGACGTATTGTACACATAGACCGTGCAAGCTCGCATAAGTCGGTTTTGCATATCCTCGGGTCTAATTGGACGAGCGCATACGCAGAGGGCGTTAGACGTTTACACTTACAAGCAGGCTTTTTTTTTTTGGCACCATGTCTCTGTTCGGTGCACATAAAGGTGAATGGGTGAAACTGGGTTACGTGAGCCTTTTTTTTTTTTTTTACCAGCGCTGAGCCCGGGCCGATTCTAGAACAGCTGTTTACAAGCATAAAACTGGGCCTGCACGCCTGTGCGGGTACCGCAGAGGCCTTTGAAAGTGATTCCCTTTAACCTTTCCTGACAATGCAATAATCAGGACTGGTTGACTCAGCCCACACGGGTTACCTGGCACAGGGACGTTCAAACCCAGTCCTCAGCCGGGAGATGCACAGCAAACCCGCACGAGATGGATTCGCCCGCGCTGCCTCCGTTATATGCCAATCGTCTCGCGCATATTCATCACGAGGGCCCTGCAAACCGGACTGGGCCGAGAACCTCACTGAACCTATAGAATTCAGGCAGCTGGGCCTGTTTGAGCGATGGCAGCGAGGGGCTCCGGTGCTCATGTTTCTTTCCCGTGACCCTGTGGAGTCAGAGTATCTGATGCACAAGTCAGGCCCAGTTTTGAAAGCGGCTCGGTGCAGCCTCCAACGGAAGACCAACCTTCAGATAGGCTTTGGCTGGGCACCACTAGACCAGTTTCAGGATGTTCTGTGATGCTGCTGCTCTGCAGCCCTTAGCCACTATTTTCTGTTGAGCCGTAGCCTACGTATCGGGGGAATCTTCAGAGGGATGGTGTGGAGTAGCAGAAATGACAGGAGGTGAGTGGCACCTTATAGACTAAGCAATTTATCTAAGCACGAGCTTTTGAGCACTGGATTGTGGATAGTTATAGTTACTGCTCACTCATCTAAAGGCAATCACACCACTGCTAATTAACAAAGCACAGGCAGTAGTTTGGGGTTGGTTTTTTTTATTGGTTCAATGCTAAGCTATTTGGAGTACATGAGCTTTAGAGACCACGGATGTCCCTTCTGCAATTGCTCCTCTGTGGTCTCCGATGCTCATTGGCTAAGGCAGTTTAGGCTTTGGCCTAGCTGTCATGCAAAGCAAACAGAATCTGCAGACCCAAGGTTTCTCCAAGAACAAGAAGGCCACTAGAGCTCTTTGCTTCTTACTCATACAGCATACACAGAAAAAGGGGGCCAAGCAAAGGAAATTGGTTCTTACCTGCTAATTTTTGTTCCTGTAATAGC
The DNA here is from genome assembly GCF_901001135.1 of Rhinatrema bivittatum. Classification (NCBI taxonomy): domain Eukaryota; kingdom Metazoa; phylum Chordata; class Amphibia; order Gymnophiona; family Rhinatrematidae; genus Rhinatrema; species Rhinatrema bivittatum. The sequence continues at coordinate 187,627,147 of NC_042623.1, forward strand.
ACAGAGCAGTCCAGACAAGTGGGTTTTGCATCCTTACCAGCAGACGGAGGCAGAGAACAAAACCTTTGAGGCACTGCTACATAACCAAGAGTGCCACCTGCAGTCCCTCGCTATTGACCTGTACCCAAGTCAAAAAGTAGACAACATTCCCCCTTTTCAGGGAAAACAGGGTTGGAACCCCCTGAACTGGAAAATAAAATACTTCTAGGCAAAAAGCTTGCTAATCGCTTAACCCAGCGAAAGAAATACAACTTTCAAACAGTGTAAAAAATAATCTGATTCAGTGTCTAAAATTCACCAGGAAATTCAGACTTTTGGCAGCAACAATGGGGCAGGTCTCTGGACTGATCTGTGGTATAAAAGGAATGAAAATTAGGGGGAACCAATTTTCCTTTCCTGAACATACCCACATTGGTCCAGACAAGTGGGATGTTTCCAAACATCCTAGACAGAGTGGGCACCTGAAAGACCCACTCTTAACACACTCTCACCAAAAGTTGCATCCTCCTGCACTCGAACATCCAAATGGTAATATTTTGTGGCCCTACATATCTCCTGGGGGAACACCAACTGACACTCCGCCCAAGAGGCTGCCTGTGCTCTAGTCTAATGCACCTTGAGACCCATTGGGATTTCGTGACCCTTACAAATATTGACTGAACAAATGGTCTTCAGCCATCTAGAAATCATAGCCTTAGAGGCTTTCTCCCCTTTCTTCACTCCACCGAACAAGACAAAGAGATGATCCGAGCGCCGAAAGCTATTAGTAATCTTCAAATAATGCAACAGAGTGCGACGCACATCCAGGAGATGCAGATCTCTATCCTGTGGAGACTCGCAAGACCATTCCGGAAAAGCTGGAAGGTCAACTGTCTGATTCACATGAAAAGAAGACATTACTTTCAGCCAAAAGGAGAGAGCCATACGCAATGTCACCCTGTCATCAGCAATACGCAAAAAAGAATCCTAACAAGAAAGAGCCTGAAGCTCGAAAATCCACCTAGCTGAACATATAGCAACCAGGAAAATAGTCTTCAACATCAAGTCCTTCAATGATGCTTGTTTTAAAAGCTTAATGGGTGTGCCACATAGAAACTCCCATCAACAGCAGTTTCAGTCTCTGTTGCAGACACCAGGCTTCAAACACCTTCAAAATCCTACCATACGCCAGAGACATTGAAGGCCTCCTAGCCTGAAGCATAGTGGAGATTACTGGTTCAGAATATCCCTTCCGTCGCAAACGCTGCCTTTCAAAAGCCAAGCCATGAGACAAAAGCGATCCTTCCGACCTGAAAATATGGGTCCTAGTCACAATAGACCTGGCAGGTGAGCCAAGCGAAGAGAGCCGTCTATCATCAGATACACCAGATCCATGACCCACGGACATCACGGCAACTCTGGACCACCAGCACCATTTTCCCGGGTTGCAATTCTATGCACTGCAACACTTGACCAATGAGTGACCACTGAGGAAACACAAACAGAAGAATCCTGGTTGGCACAGACACATCAAAGCATCTAGCCCCACTGAACCGGACTTTGCATTGGCCCATGTCGCCATGAGGTCCAATTGAGGAACACCCCATCTGGAACAAATGTGATTCCAGGCTTCCAGGGACAATTCCCACTCCCCGAGATCTAGCTGTTGCCTGCTGAGGAAATCTGCCTGCACGTTATCCACTCCCACGACATGTGAGGCTACAGTCTCCTAGAGATGACGCTCCACCCACACAAACAACAGCTGAGTCTCCCGAGCCACAGCGCAACTCCTCATCCCTCCTTGTCAATTGATGTACACCACCGTTGTCGCATTGTCTGAAAACACTCGAACCATCTGTCCCTGGGTCAATGCAGGAACACTTTCAGAGCTCTGGGTACTGCCCTCATCTTCAAGCAATTGATCGACCAGGACACCTCCACTGTTGACCAAAAGCCCTGGGCAGAACAACCCAGGCATATCGCCTCCCAGCCCTTGAGGCTGACATCTGTGGTCACTTCCACCTAGTCGATGCCTCCAGATCCACTCCCTTTTCCAGGTTGCACCTTGATAGCCACCATGAAAGACTGGACCTGGATTATCCTAAAAGAGGCAATGGCAGATGATACTCCTCCGACAATGGATGCCACCTGGACAAAAGCTCCTTTTGCAATGGATGTATGTGAGCAAAGGCCCACGGCACCAAATTCAATGTTGAGCCCATGGAGCCCAGTACCTGTAAGTAGATCCAGCCATTTGGCACTGATAGATACAAGAGCCGTGTCACCTACACTTGCAACTTTGTCAACCTGTCTGCAGTCAGAAACACCCTGCCCTTCTGGGGATCGAAGCGGGTGCCTAGATACTCAAATGACTGAGAGGGGACCAGGTGACTCTTTGCCACCCAACCCAGAGAACAGAGGGTGTTCAACACTCGTTGAACAAACTGACCACACTCCTCCTCTGACTTTGCCCGAATAAGCCAATCGTCCAGATATGGACGCACCTGGATCTCTTCCCATCTCAAGGCTGCTGCCACTATCACCATCACCTTTGTGAAGGTTTGGGAGCCATAGCCAACCCAAAGGGAAGAGTCCGAAACTGGAAGTGCCGTCCCAGCACCATGAAACTTCTGATGATCCTTTCGAATGGGAATATGGAGGTAGGCTTCAGTCAGATTCAAGGACTCTAGGAACTCTCCTTTGCGGACCGCTGGAAACGCTGTACGTGCAAAGCTACGTTTGCCTTTTGCAAAACCAAAATGGGATGGAAGATGCCCTCCTTTTTGGGCACCACAAAATAAATGAAATACCTCCCCAGTCCCTGCTCGCTCAGTGGAACCAGAATGATGGCTTCTAAACTTAGCAGCCTTTACAGAGTCCCCTCTACTGCATCCAGTTTGCTTCGAGATGAGCAGTGGGACTCCAGAAAGGTTTCCCTGACCAGATGCAAAACTTCTAAGGCGTAACCATCTCCAGAACCCACCAGTCTGAGATGACCTTGATTCACGCCTCATAAAAACAGGACAACCTGTCCCCTACTGCTTCCAGTGAGAAGTGGACGAGCCTGACTTCATTGAGCGGCCTTAACCCTCCGGTCCCCTGACTGGAACCGCCTCTGGAGGAGCTGCTGGTATCCCAAAAGGGCTGCTGATGTCCTGACAACTACATTGACCCGGAGAGGTTGTGGCCCCTCTTCTGCGACAAAACCTCCTTGAATCCCAAAAATGGGACTGGGGTTGGAAGATCTTCTTAGCGCTCTTCTTATCCTCTGGCAGTCTGTTTCCTTTGGATTCCGCTAGGGACTTTATCAGCTGATCCAGTTCCTCCCTGAATAGCAGTTTCCCCTTAAAAGGAAGATTGCACAGCTGGGCCTTGGATCACATGTCTGCCAACCAATTGCATAACCACAGAAGCCTGCGCACAGTCCCCGCCGAGGCCATACTCCTGGCAGACGTACGCATCAAATCATAGAATGCATCAGCCACATAGGCTACACCAGCCTCCAGCCAGGCCAACTGAACGGAGCTGGTTGACCCGATAGACACCTGCTCTTGAGCCTTCTGAACTCAGCACAAGCATCATGCTGGTACACACTGCGACTTGAAGGCTTAAGGCCGACACCTCAACCATGTGCTTCATCTGAATCTCCAACTTGCAGTCCTGACCATCCTTAAGCGCAGCCGAACCCTCAACCAGGAACGTGGTCTTCTTTATCACTACTGAGACTGCCGCATCCACCATAGGCGTATTCAGGCTATTCAAATGCTCCTCCATCCAAAGATACAGCTTTGCCATAGCCCTACCGACCTTCAAGCCCAGTTCTGGGAAATCCCACTCTTGGCTGATCAGCTTCTGTATCTTCTTACGCAATGGAAAGGCAGTAGGAGGACCCCGCAGTCCAACCAGGACTGGATTGACATCTTCATTAACTGACCCTTCCTGAGTCCACTTAGCCCCCAATTCCTCCAACACCTGAGGAATGAGAGGGTGCAGCTCCTCTTTCTTAAACAGCTGGATCACCCCAGGGTCATCTCCCTCAGGCACAGGACTCTCTTCGAGATCCAGATCATCTTTGTTTAAAACAGGCTCAGGAATTTGACCCCCCATCTGGATCCCCATCCGGGTTCGCCCCCTGCGGTGACGCAGGCTCCAGCATCTCATCTGAGTCATCCAGGACCCTGGGGTCTCCGTCCGCACCTGCACGACACAACCCCAGGCGCTTTAAGTAAATCCCCAGAACCACCCGCCGTTTCCATCCTAGGTCTTTTGGGCGAGACTAGCCGATGCTCCCTGGTTCTTTTTACTCCTGCACCCTTCCTAGCCAGGAAGGTTCTGTGTAACAGAAGGAAAATTCTGGATAAAACTCCTCTAGATCATTGGACCCCTGTGCGAGGAGACTGTCCCCTCGAGTCTGCTATCTCCTCTTGGCCATCCTCAGCATCCTGTACCTCAGGAGAGAGTGGAGGAGGAGAATCGCCGGAGTACCGGCCAGTAGCAATCCCCTGGCTGCGATCCTCCACAGGCCCAGCTGAAAGGGAGGTCTCCCCCTGTACCACCGGTGCAGCCCCCAAGTCATGGGAGGCCCTCCTGGCCTTTGCACCCCACGTGGATGATCCCTGTGCAGAGGAAGCAGGAATCAAGTCGGGCCGACCAGAGCCCGCAGGCCCTGCAAGCCGCCAAGTGCGGTTGCGCCGCCTCAAAGAAGGCCGCACTACAAGGGAAGCCCTCCGGCACCGCGTGACCACAAGTGGTACACAGGAAGTTGTGGCAAGCCGAGTGACACTTGCCAAAGAAAGAAATTCTAGCCGCACAGCGCAAGTTTCCACGCTGGGGAAAAACCAACACGCAGCACCCCTCCCCCTCCCCCTCTTGCCGACCCAGACAGCTCCTGCTGTCCGACCGCCCCAGTCACTCAGCCGCTGACCAAATCTCCTGGCTCACATCTACTGCCTGCTCTGTCTTAAAACAGAGGAAACAAAAGGGTACTTCCCTTTACCAAGACAGCAGCTGGCAAGAAGGGATTAAGGAGCCCAAGAGGGAGCCAGTCCCCTGGCTATCAAGGTCTCCAGCACCGCGTGCTCTGCAGTCAGGTATTTCCAACCACCCATTGGGATGGCCCACAAAGGAACCTAACGCCTTGGGGAGCTGACCCAAAGTCTCTTCTCCAAACACCAACTTTCAGTCAGACCTGCAGGTTTGCACCTCTTCCATCTGCTGGAGACAGACAAATACTGAGGGACTGCAGGTGACACTCTCGGCTATGTAGCAGTGCCTGAAAGATTTTGTTCTCTGCCTCCATCTAGTGGTAGGAATGCAAAACCCACTTGTCTGGACTGATCTGGGTATGTTCAGGAAAATGGTGCAACTGTTAATATAAAAAGAATATATATATATATATATATACATACATACACACACATACATACATATACACACTACACCACGGATGAGGGATTAACAAATGTATTTTGGATATCTACATGTGGCAGTGTTGATTATAAATAGTGACTTATACATCAAGCTATAGTATTGTTTAAGGGTTACACAGTATTATCATGTGGATACGTATATAAGTTATTTAACATAGTGTGGTGTTTTCTGATATAAAAGACCAACAACACTTAAAATCAGATGATCAGAAATGCAAAGTATTTCAGGGATAGATCGAGGTTAGGAGTAGAATAGTGTTGAGGGCTATTAACAGTTGGGTTAAGGGTGATATGGTTTTTGGAAAGTTGTTAAGGTGTTTGTATGAAATAACAAGCAATATATATCATCACAAGGGATTAACAAATATGATTGGCTTTATGTAAAAAATATTGGGAAAAAAGTTATTGTTTTAATGTATTTGCAATAAATACATTGATTTTAGTTAAAATACAAAATTAGATTTATGGTATGGTTTGCTTGAAAGCCCAAGTGCTTTTTTTCTTTTTTCTCCAATAATTTGTTTTAGGGGGATTCTTTTGTGTGTAATACGAGAAAGCACAAGTGAAATACATATACATTGCCTTTATTTTTTATATATTTTTATTTATATATTTTTTTTAAATGTAAAAAAAACTTGAGCCAAAAAGGTGTGTTCCTACACAAAACAAAACATGGTTCATAGACCATTCACATTTTGAGATATCAATGTAATCATTACACCTACCTTAGAAAACGAGGGGGGGGGGGGTTAAGAAACTTTTTAAATTCTTCAATACAAAAACAAAAAAAAAATAAAAAATCTTTCAAAAACTTTGTCTGCTTATTGATAACACAACAATAATTTTTGTTTTTCAGCCATTGCTGCTTGCATCTTACAGAGATATGGAAAATGCAGTCACCGATGACGACAGGGGTGGTTCTATCATTAGGGAGGGTGAGGAAGGAGGCAACCACCTCAGCAGGCAACATTTTAAAGCGGCAAAAAAAGTGTCCCCTAAAACACCTCTGCGGCAGTTGTCTTACCCTGTATTCAAATACAAAAGACCCGCAGGCAGAAAGAATGCACCAGCAGCTCGGAGGTACGGCACAGTCAGCAGCAATGACAGTGCATATTTATGATGTAACTGAGGGGATCCTAGGCCCCTGCAAGTAGGAAGAAGACGACCAACGGCATCGACATCGATTCATGACGTGCTCAAGGGGTTCCAGCCCCCGCACGAAGAAGGTAGCAGCGGAGGCGGCACAGATTTATGACGCGCCCGCAGGGATCCCAGGCCCCCATGGGAAGGAGACGACGGCAGCAGCAGCTGGACATGCCTGCGGAGATCCCGGGCCGGCGCTGGATTTTGACGTGCCTGCGGGGATCCCACATCCCACAGGGCAGGAAGAAAGAAGAGACCTGGTGTGGTGGGGTGTAAGGGAGGGGAGGGAGCAGGTGAGTGAGATGCAATGGGTGGGGAGAGTATGAGAGAGAGGGAATGGAAGGGAAAGGATTGAGTGTAAAGGGTGGAGAGAAGAGGGGGAGCAAAGGGAGAAGGTAAGGAGTGTTTGAGAAGAGGGAGAGAAGGAAAGAAAAGGGGGTGAAAGGGAACAGAAGGCATGAGTGAGAAGGGAAAAGGGAGCATGTGAGATACTCTGCATGTCAGCACGTGTGTGTGTCTGTGAGAATAAGCATGTGAGTGAGCTTATAAGAGTGTGTTTATGAGCAAGTTTGTATGTGAAAGACCATGTGAGTGAGTGTGTGAGGACATGTGAATATGAGTGAACTTCTGTGTGAGAATGAGCAAATGTGTTAGAAAGTGTGTGTATATGAGAGAGAATGGATAAAGTTGTGTGTAGTTCTCACCCCTTCCCCTGCTAATCCAGGACAATTTCAGGCTGACTGGAAATCAAAGCTCCCAGTTATGGAAAGCTGGACTTTTTTTTATTCTTATTAATTTTAATTATTATTGAATGTTATTTGATGTTTCTGTTGTTTTGACATATTTTATTGGTTTTTGGAACTTTTAAAATTTAATGAATTAATATGAATTTAATTTTAGAATGTTATTCTGTTTGTCAGCTGTCTTGAAATGTTGTTTTTTTTTTTATTAGTATGGTTTATTATTATGACCGATGTTTTATATTTCCTGATTTTGTTTTATGAGGAATGGTGATATTTCTGTTTTTCCATTGTTATTCTGCATGCAGGGTCTGAATTTTTGCAATTTCCAATTCAGTTTGTCTGCATATTTCTATTTTTACTTTATGGTCACTTTATTCTGTATTTGGTGAATGTCTGTGTTCTAATGCGTGATGGAAGGGTTGTATTCTGCTATTGTGTAATTTCTATTTAGGGATCTATAACAACCTGGATTGTTCTGTTTTCTTAATAGGGGATGTATTGGGTTTTTTAGGGCTAGGTGTAATATTTGAATTATTGCATTTTCATGGGTAGGGTTCTTACTTTTTGAGTGCTGGATGTTAGTGCAGTTTTGGTAAGGGAGGATTACTGTATTATAATTGTAATTCAGTTTATTCATGGCTTTCTTGAGGACTCAGCCCAAACCAAACACATTTTTACAATAGGCCTAATACCATATGGCCTTCAAGTGTCTTTTTTTGCAGCATCTCCTCACTGGCATCACAGCAGTGCCATGTTGTTATAAATGATATTTTTACATCAGAAGACTGTACTTTGAAAGTCTTTTTTTTCATGCAAAAATCTGTTATCATGGATAGTTTTTAATTGTGTGTGGCGAGAGCTTGGGGTGGGACAGAGCAGGGCTGTAAGGTTCACCTAATACTTTTGCATTGGCCATGAGAGAGAGAGTGCACCATGCATAGACCCTGACCAGTCATCCATCTCTCCCACTTCCCCAGGGTGCACAATGCTGGGAAGTGCGGCAGGATTGCCAGCTTCTTAGAAATATCCCCCGACACTCCTATCTGCCACACCCCATCCGGGAACTCTCATCCCTGCCTGTGCACTTCCCCACCATCGAGAGGACGGGACACCACCTCCTTGCTATCTCAGTGGTTTAAACCTGCCCTGCACCGTGCTTCTGGGTGGGGGGTGAGCGCCCTCTCTGCCCCTCGCCTCAGGCATCAGATTGCCTTGAGCCGGCCCTGGCTGATGAGCTCCTGGCTCCTCTCCAGTCACCGGCAGCACATAGCTTAACTCTCTTCCTATAACATCTGTTGCTTTCTAGTGCTCGGCGGAGACAAATGGGGCCTCTTTCCATCCTCTTGGCTGTGTGCCATATAAAAAAAACTTGGCCTCTACCATGGGCTGGCATCTTCTGATCAAACCTGTAATCTGCATCTCAGCCCTGCAGGTTAGAAAGTGAGGATTTGATAAGTAGGCGACTTCCTTCTCTGTCGGTTTCTGCGTGCAATGCAGCATTTTACTTGCTGTATTGGTCACGGAGAAACACTGGAAGTTACAATACCTTGTATTAAAGTCATCTTAAAAAATAAATACAAGGATGAGGTTGTGTGTGTGAGTTTTCAAGAGCACCTGGTTTCCTTGTGCAAGCAGCATCCACGAGGGGAGCCTCCAGAATACCATCTATTTATAAATCGCATGCCGAACACAAAGCATGGGTTAAGCCACAGGAACGAGAGTGGCCTGAATGTGTTCATCCTATTTTCTGAACTACAAGCAGAAACTCTAACCCCCCCCCCCCCCCCCCCCCAAATCTTAATCAGATTCAATTGCAGTCCTAGAAAAATAAATAAATAAACTGACCATCAAGAACAAGCACATTATTCTGCATTTTAGCACTGCAAAAAACGTGCAACTGAACCCTCGCTGCGAACAGGTTGCGAATTTACCAAAATAAAGCACCTGGCAAGAGAGAGCGGTTTCTTTTCCTCGTTTTATTCTGGTACAGCTATAGTTTTACAACGTGTTAATGCAGTTCAGACACAGCCCAAACCCTGTCTCCCGATTAATGAGAACACGAGCGGAACAGAAGCATAGAACAGACAGAAGCATTCCCATAGAGCTGAGTGGATGCCTGGGGCCAGGCTGTACCTGTTCAGAGCAGACTGAATTTCCATAGCAAGGCACCGTGAGTATTGTACATATATACAAACTTAAAACTAGAAATAACTAGTACATATTTCCTTCTGTAGCTTTTGTTTGTCTTAAATGTTTTGTTTTTTTAATACACACTGTAAATTGTAAACCTCCACTTGCAAATGAAAAACAAAACAAAACAAAAAAAAAAAAAATTACGAATACACAGACGCAGATAGACAAAAATATTTTCTTACTTATACGGATCAAATACTCTTAAAATATTTTGTAAGAGCTCTTTCACAATAAAGAATCTCCGATTGGCGTCTGCCTGCAGATACAATCAATCCTTATTTTTTTAGAATTTTGTGTTCATAATATATCTATAATTATCTATATATATTTATATTTATATATATATATATTTATATAATTTCTATTTACAACTCTGCCCTATATTCCTTTGCCTTTGGTTCAAACAAAAGTTAAAGCACTCTCAGAATCATATAGCATTCTTTATTTTTTCATCATCTCTTTTTCTCTTTATAAAAAAATAAAAATCAAAGATTCCACATTTTGCTTTTCTTTTTTTTTTTTTTTTTTGAGATAAAAGTCAGTTCCTGTGCAACAATACAATTCTTCCTCTCCGTAGTAAGCGCTGTTGTGGGGGGGGTCCGATGTCCAAAGCTTTCCGTACACACTCTGCCCCCTCCCGCCCCTCCCCCCTCCTCCCCATGGACTTCTCTTATGTACAATAATGGACTCCGGTCGGGTTTCACAGAACTACAGGGACAAAAAAGCCGGCCCAGCCCGCTCTCGTCCGTGCTTTGGGTAACACTCCTCTCGCCAGCGGCCACCGCCTCCCATGTGATGCGGCGGGAGTGTCCCGGCCATCCCTGGCCAGAGCTGATCAAGCAGCAGGAGGGGAGGGGAAAAAAAAAAAAAACCGCCATAAAACCAAATCACAACACACACCAGGAAGTCCGTGCTCAGCAGGTCTTGGGGATGTCGGGCGGCAGCTCCGCGGCAGACACGCGGTACTGCACCTTGGTGTTGGTGATGGCGCCGTGCTTCTGCCGGAGGTGGAGCCGCAGCTGGCTTTTGTGACGGAAGTGCAGGTTACACTTCTCGCACTAGAGAGAGAGAGAGAGAGAGAGGGGAAAAGAAAATGAGAAAAAACGGAAAGACCCCATTAGCATCGGCCACATGATTTGCATCTGTCTGGTTATCGGATCGGGGGACGATTTTTCAAATGGGTCGCGAAGCTGCGAACCGTGCGGCGGCTTTTAGTGCACGCGCTCAACGCGCACGACCCACGCGGTTTCCCCCCCTTTTTAAAAAAATTAGCAACCGTAGAGGACGCACGCTGAAGGAGTCCATGTGTGTGGGGGGGTGGGCTACTCCCCTAACCTCAACGTGCCCAGAGGAAACACCTATTTGTAATGTAGTTGACGGCCCGCCCACGCCACAGCTGCCAACGGATGATTTTTAACCACGGTTTTTTCAACCGGCGAATGTTACTCCAGCGAGCACCTCGTTTATAAATGCCCTTGGAAATACACATGCAGCCATCTCAGAGGTGCCGTGTTTGGCTACTAGTTTTGATCTATATGACTGCTTCCAAAGGAAAAAAACCATAAAAAGACTAAGGATTGGCCAAGGGCACACACAAAGTAAGACTTGCATGTCAGACTCCATAGTCTTCTCATCTCCTAATTTAAATGTTAAAGTCGTGGGCTCGCACCTCCTCCCGCCTTCCCTTTTGTGACCAAAGCAATTCCACGCCACTATCTCAGCAGAGAGGTGCATGGGACACACAAAACCTTTCCAGGTGGGTTTCTTTTTTCTAAAAAAAGCCGGCGGCGAATTGAAGACCGCGCGCAGGGGCTGCGATCACGGGCGGCATGCAAGGACCGGCAACGTTAGCCCGCTGTGGATTTTCAAGACGCAGTGTGCAGGCACACGCGGTGAAAGCCACTGCGTTCGCTAGCGAAGCCATCAATGACATGACTCGCGCCGGCATAAACCAACGAAAAGCACGGCTTTATTTTGGCTTTTTTTTTTTTTTTTTTTGCTCACGTTTCCGCCATCGAACCGAAAACAGGTCACCAAGATGGAGTAATAAAAACATAAAACAACTAAAATAAGAACCCGCGGCTTCAATGACCTTTAGGCTGCAGGGCGTTAGTGAGGTCATCTGTGACATCACTAGCACACAAAATGGCTCCCTCGGTACTACGTGGTCCATTAAAACATTTCAGAAAGTCATGAGAGATCAGACAAAAAAAAAAACAGCCCAATAATTTAAACTGTAAAATGACCCATCTTACTTTCTATAACCAGTTACTACTTTTATTTCTACAGCGCTATTAAACAAACCCAAGATAGTAACAGATGAAGCCACGAGTAACAAATTGAAAAAATTTAAAAGGAGGATCTCAATGCTGGAATGTATCCATTTTTAGTTTGCCAAACTCCTGGAGATCCAATAACATGAACTTAACAGAGGAGCTTCGCTCCCCATAGGCTGAAGGCCCAAGGAGCTGTTTTAGCCCGGATCTTAAGAGCGGAAACTCACGTGATAAGGTTTTTCTCCCGTGTGGATCCGGAGGTGGCTCTTCAGTGTCTGCAGGTGTCTGAAGCGTGTCCCGCAGATCTCGCACGGGTAGGGCTTCTCCCCCGTGTGAATGAGCACGTGCGCACGAAGGTGGGCCACCTGGGCAAGAGAGAGAAAATGGGTGAGGAGGAGCACACACACACACACACACACACCCCTGAACTCCGGGGATTCTTGGTTTACAGTCACCTTTGTCTGCACTACGTAGGCAGAAAGCTCACACTGGTGACCAGATATTGGCAATCCTTTTTAAAGAGCGGTATCTAAATCTAGCCAAGCACCCTTGAGGTAATCACATGTGCTTTACTGAAGGGCTGGATTGCACCATGCATTGGAATAATATTTGGATGAAGAGTGCCGAGTAAATCTGTGCACATTATTTACTGTTTGAGCACAGTATGCTTTTATTTTTTTTTAGTTTTATTTTTTTACCTTGCAACCAAAGGCAAGCCTTTACCTGTACGAAGCGCGCTCCACATGTCTCGCACTTGTAAGGCTTCTCCCCTGAATGGATCCTCGTGTGAGTTTTCAGGTTCGCAGGCCTGTTGAACTGAGCCCCACAGATGTTACACCGGTAGGGCTTCTCTCCTTTAGTCCAAAAGAGAAAGAAAAAAAAAAAAAAAAGTTTAATTCCTAGATCAATGATTCAAGAGCCACACCCGAGTCTTTGAGAATCTGGAAGATTAAAAAAAAACGGGCGGTCAGAGGTGTGTTTCGGACGGGCTAGACTTACGTCCGATGCAATACCGGGTTCAGCACGTCCCAACCAGTGCTCGTCACGTGTAAATTACACGTAGATAAGGCTATTAGAGTTATTACCCCTCAGTACCAAAAACTGCCATGCGGCAAAGGCACGCATTTTAACGCGGCAAATTTAAACGCCTGCCCGGGAGCTGGTGTTAGCGCCAACCACACTCGAGGGTTCACAAAAAAAAAAAAAAAAACCTACTTTCTGTGATCCCTCATAAGGGGAACCACAGAAAGCAGCATCACCAAGGTCGAGCCCAATTGGACCCCCCCCCCCCCTGCCAGCAACAAGCGAGTGAAAGAGTGAATAAATGAATATTAAGTGTCAGGCACTTATTAATTTATTCACTCCTTCACTTACTGCTGATTGGTCCATTCACCGTCACATGTCAGTGAAAAGGACCAAATAGGGAACAGCCCTGCCAGGGGCTGGGAGGAAGGAGCTCTGGCCAGGCTGTTGTGGCCACACAGCCACATCTCCCGGGCACCCGATGCAGAGTGCCAGGGACACACAAATTACCCATCCCTTTTAGCCTGCCAGCTCATTGGCCTATTGCATGGAGCACAGAGGAGAGGTGGATGGATGTGTGCGCACGCTTTTTACGAGATGGAACTGCATCAGCCTGATAGCAAGCAGAGAGTCAGGGGAGTACTGGAACAGAGCGACACTCGGTTTTATTGCCCGACGGCGCAGAGTGACAAGTGAAGTACAGATTGTCAGCCTGCATGGTGTTAAAACTGATCGTTTACTATAAAAAAAAAAGATCACGCTTTAAAAAAAAAAAAAAAATTAAAATTAAACCCACAAAACTAAATTCTTTTCAAAATCAGTTGACGGGAAAATCAAAGATTTCAGCCAAATGTCCAGTTTTCTATCGGGTTCCTGAGGCAGAGACAGAGAGAAGGTGACTGGCCCAAGGTCACAGACCTCCAATGGCAGAGCTGGGATTAGAACTCTTCCAAAATCTGAAAAAGACGCAGATGCGTTTCTCTGGAGGCGCCGGAAAAAAGGATAAAATCCCTGCGCTTCCAGTGCCGGGTTGCGCTCAGCCTTGTGCTGACGGTGCCAGATGCTGAAAGAGACGCTACTGGCTTTACCCTACGCAGATTAGCTCAGATCCGATCTTTACACTCTGCATCCACGGGGCAGTAGCCGAGTGAGGCAGAAGGCGCGAAAGCTACAGAGCTGCCGTGCAAGGGCAACCTGAAGGGCCTACAGGCTCTCTCCCCCTACCAGAAGCGAGCCAAGTGCTCCTGGTGCATCCTGTTACTTGACATGTGGCCAAGAAACCTACCTGTGTGGACTGTTTTGTGGCTGGCTAGGTTGCCCTTGTAGCGGAAGGAGGCCTGGCAGCGATCGCACTTGTAGGGCTTATCGCTGTGCATCTGGAGGGTGTGCCTCTTTAGCGAGCCTTCCTCAGAGAATCTGGAGTCACATTCATTGCAGAAAAAAGTTCCATTCTCTGTTGGAAGAAATACAAGGCAGAGGAGTGAGAGAGAGTCCCGAAGTAAAGCGAAAAGGGAGCAAAAAAAAAAAAAAAGCCCACGGCTGGGGCCAACGCCACTCCGTGCCACAGCCCAGGAGCTCTGCGTTCAGACCTGCCAGCCAAGTCAGGCCGCGGCGTGCTGAGGCCCGGGGAGAGGGAGGCAGCCGCTGCTAGGGTGGCAGCGCCCCCAACCCAGTGACACGGAGGTGGGGAGGGGTGCTTCTCAGGCCAGCAAAGGCCACCTGCACAGACCATCTGGGGAGAGATGGGGGGGTGGCAAAGGCCATGGAGGGAAGGACCACTGGGCTGGTCACACAATACAACAGGTAATATATAGGAAGCGGTGTGAAAGTTAAAGTCCGTACTAGAAATTCATCAATAATCTTCAGAACATGGCAGTCTGGTTATACAAACTTTGGGTCCCTTAGTATAGGAGAGAAAGGCACCAATATATGAAAGCACTGCACTTTCACTCGCTTAGGAAATGCAATGCTTGTTCAGATTTCTCCTAGCTTGACAAACATAAAATGTGCTAATATTATACTCCCTTATGTATCTTATGAACATAAGACAGTTGCACAGTTAGGCAGTCAGAAGGAACTGAAGTGGCCACCAGAGCTATCGAGGGCGGCTTGGCTGCCACCCAGCACATCCAAGGCTTAGGGCGGGTCGTTCTCAGAAGGCACTTCTGCAGGTAAAACGGCACTTAACCCACATCCATGGCCCCTTTAGAAAAAGCTGCGTGACTGACATGCGCGTGAACCTGCAGCATGCGCGCGCTTTAAGCGCACGGGCGGTAGGTGTTCCAGGGGGGTGGAGTCTGGGGAGTGTTGGGTCTTGCACACCTACCAAGAAGCATTGCTCGTAAACCTCTCGGCTGAAACAGGCGCACCGCGCAGCGGGTGGAACTGTGACCGCGCGGAGATTTGCCCGGGTAAATCTGTTTTGAAAGTTTGTGCAACTTATGTTGCATATTTGCTGGCTAACTTATGCATGATCTTACCAAAAGGTTACTACAAACCCCCTCCCCCCCCCCCACCAAGAGAGTCCATTGAAAGTGGACTATTAAGACACCTCCCCCAGTTTTGGCCATCCAATTGTTTATGTTTAATGTTTAGTACTGAAGGTTTGGAGAGAGCTGAACATTGGCAATTAACACCACAGGAGAGGAGAGCAGCAGAGCAGCCTGGAACTTGACATTAGAGGAAAGATGGAGATCGCAGGCAGGCGTCTCTACGGAGGCTGGAAAACGTATGCGTCCGGGTGGTATGCCACCCTACTCCGTGCCCACCTCTTCCCTCTCATCATGCCGTACCGTGCAGTAGCCCGAGCGAGGAAGACAGCCCCCCGCGTGACAAAGGCCAGCGGGACGAATCGGACGTAATATCGGAACAAATGGTTGCTTCCTCTGGTTGCAGTGTGTGCCCTCTCACCATTACAGGGGAAGAAGCAAAAGAGAAATAAAAAAAAAAAAAGGAGAGGCCCAGGCCTTACCGCAGCTGGAGTCTGAATAATCCGACTGTGTTTCGGCCATCTCCTCGCCGAAAGTAGAGCCGGGTGTGTGAGGACATAGCTCGAAGTGCGGCGGGGACTGGGACCCGCAGGAACTGTATTTGGGGGTGTGCAAATATAGTGGGGAATGCCCCTCACTGCTTCGAGAGGATTCATCCAGCGACCTGTGAACAAGAAACAGACTGCATTAGGCTAGAGGCTTTCCATTCCCACGAGCCGTGAAATATTACAGTTCAAGGCGATGTATCAGCCAAGGAGTGTACAGAAATACTCTTACAGCAATATGAAGGTAGGTTTTAGAAAGTTTACAATATGCATTCCCCAGCACTTTTGTCCACTATCAACCGAACCAGGATGCTACAGATCCTTGCATTCTGATTGGCTGTTGCCTTAGAGCTCATTCTCCCCCCCCCCCCCCCCCCATTCCCTCAAAAAACATGGCTCCCCAAGCTTCCGCAGAAAAAGGAAAAAAAAAGGTAGAGGGCACAGAGTGGAGGTCTTACAGTTTGTAAGGCATCTTTGTTATCGGAGCCAAGAGAAAGCAATATGAAACCATCTTTTATTTCTTAGCATCTAGTATCTCCGTTTTCTGGTGAATTACCAGCGTAGAGCGTTGTCAGTATGGAAAGAAATCCCTTCTCCTGCAGTGATTTGTTGTAATGCATCTCACTCCCACCTTACACGTACTGTGGAGCTGCATTTTCAAGGGTCCCCCCATGTATGATATGGCCACGGCAAGGACCATTTTATTTCCGTTCATAATCCCAAAAGGCTTTTCCCTCTTGGACAAAAAGTTAACCGAATCTCTTTAGGGAGTGTGTTCAAGAGGAGCTCCTGCAGGGGCGCAGTAGCACATCTGGAATTAATGCATTGGTGCGGTCTCCACAGAGCTTCCCCCCCAACAATACTGCACATCAGGACCTCCTACACCGTCTTTGTGGAGTTCTCTCTAGACTGTGAACACAACAAACCTTAAACCCCCTTATATCTCTGTCCCACTCTATAGCCAAGTTTAGGATCCTAGCTAACTTTCATGTTCACCACAAGAACACCAAACTCCATGGACCAGGATCTTGATTGGGTCCTCTCCGAATCTTGCTCTGTCAGTTCCGTGTCTCCACGCCTGAATTTTGTTCACAGTCTTCCTCATCATCCTATGAGCAGACTACCCCCTTTATAACTTTGATAGCCATAATATTTCCAAATAAGTTGCAAGGCATTTTTACTTTCCCTTTCTAATGATATGCACTTTTGACCTTTCCTCATTTTCAACCTTATGTCCCCTCCACCTCTTGTTTCCCCACAAATTCAACCCTCAGTCTGACTATTCTGTCTTCCAATCAGTTCTTTTCCATTCTAACCTCATCTCCCAGGCCTTCAGCAATGCTTGTTCACTCTTCAGCATCCGTAATTCTTCTTCAGCCTGCTTACCGACAAACCCCTTTCACAGATTTTTATTGACAAAAATGAACACCATCTGCTCATCAGTTCCTCCCACCCAGTTATCTAATTATAGTCCCACGCCTTCCTGTGAGAATACCATTCTTTCCTTCCAACTGAGAAATCCAAGATCTACTTTTAGCCTGTAAACTCGCCATAGCTCCAGATGATCTCTTACCTGCCCGCTTTCCCTCTCCAACCTGAATTTCTTGCTTCCTTGTGTTCTCGCCTTTTTCAGACGCCTTGCTTTCCTCTGGCCTCCCCCCCAAGTCTAACATTATCCTATGTCCCATCCTGAGAGGTGGGGGGGGGGGGGGGGAAATAACTATTTGGATTCCCAGTCCTCGGGGAATTGCTGGTATTTTCCTACTTCCATTCTTCTCCAAGGTCCTTGGACAAGCTCTTCACCATCAACTCTTATTTTCCTCTTTTGCACTAGACTGGGTCAGTCCGCTTTAGTTCACCAAATATATCAGGACATTTTTGGTGGACTATTGCTTAAAGCACCTTCTTCCTATTTTCCCCTATCTTTCTTCCAAGTTTAAACACCATGGATTTCGCCATCCTTCTCTATTGTCTTCCACTATTGTCTCAGGATGTGCACTGTTTTCTTCTCTACTGGTCCCTTTTTTGTTTCTGCAAATGGAACTCCATCGCATCCTCCTCCAGTATGAATAGGAGTCACCCTTCTGCTTGGTCCCCTATTTATCATACCGATCTCAATTCACTTAGTTTGCTGACGACACCAAGCTTTCTCTCCTCGTCTCCATCTTTCATTCTCTCAGCATTTTCTGCTTCCCCTGTCTTATAGTTGTAGCCACTTGGATGTGTTCTTGGTTGTCTTTCTTTCCTATCAACATGCTTACCCTCTGCCCCATTCCCAAGTCTCTCTCCATTAAATCTTCTCAGAGTAGCAGTCTGCCTTCTTTCCCTCACACATTTACAAGCAATGGGCACCAAACTATTTAATGTTCTCTGATGGGTGCCACTTGCTATTTCAGGCACTCTTTGCACCTTGCTCAATTATTCTAACACTCTTCTTCCTGGCTTATCTTCTCTTCATACTCTTCAGGTCCTCCAAAACTCTGCAGTTCGCTTGGTTTTCCATTTTCCCCCCAGATACACCCACGCCTCTTAACTCAGTTCCTTAGGCTGGCTAAAGGTCAAGTTACAGTGCCCTTATATTTTTAAATGTTTTACATCACCTCGCTCCTCCCTACCTCTCCTGTCATGATGATCCCCTCTTACACTGGCTCTGCTTTCCAACTGTACACGTCCTACAGTCCCACAAGCTTCTAAGTCCACCCCTCTCACCTTCATGGTCTCTCTCTTTGCCCCTTGCCTGTACAATAGCCTGCGGTATGATATCCAGGAGATCACACAATGATGTAAACCAACAAATCATGCCTTCACTTAAACCCAATGTTATTCCATTATATTCTGCACCACTGTTTTAAAAATTTGTAAAGGTACCATATACCATGCTGTATAAAAAAAAAAAAGGAGAGCAGAGCAGAAAACACGATTGCAAGCGTCACTTTAGAAATCCTCTTTCAGTACCTGTTGACGATGTTGTTCAGCCTGCTGGCTTGGGGCACCGTGGAGTCTTCACTGCTGACGCTCATCTTTGTTGGGCTCTGGACATTCAGGTTTTCAGGCTCGATAGGCTGTTGGCAAGCCGACGTGGAGATGTAGGACTGAGGGGAGAGATTCCCCATCTCATTCTGGCTGGTGCTGCCTTCCTTCGCGCTCTGGTTCAGGGAGTTGAGCACGATGAATTTGTACTTCTTCCAGTTGCAGGCTTTGGGGTCAGTGGGGCTCTTGGCCGTTGGCGAGCCGGATCCTTGACCGATGCAGGCGTTCTTGCTGCTGCTGGACTCGGTTGGGGAGTTCGGCTGGCAGTCTGACTTCTGGGGACTCTGAGGGCTGACCAGCCCCTTGCGGTTCGCCGGCGCGTTGGTTGGCTTAAAGTGTTGGCTTATCTCATCTTCCGAAGAGGTCCTCTCCTCCTCTTTGCCTACCTTTTCACAGGGAAAGAAAGGGTTACTTTTACCTGCCGGGGTGGCAGATTTTGAACCTGGAGCCAGGCTGCAGTGTGAGTCGCTTGCCATCTTTTCCTGGGGAAGCTCTTTTGGAGAATAGACGGTGGGGTGGCACATGTTGGGAGAGAGATCTGGGGCGGCCCTCCTGTAATCCGTGAGGACCGTCCTGATGTTGTCACAGGGCAATACGCTTTCTTTCTGGTACCGACTGGCCCGGGCTACTTCCGACATGGGCATTCTCACTTCTCTTGCCTCTTCGTCTGGGAAGAGGAAGCCATGCACCGGGATGTGGCTGTACATGGGGTAGGTGGCGGGTGATCCAGGCATGCTATTGTACAAGGCGGGCCCGAAGCTTCTTCCATCACAAATCGTCGTGTTGCGCAGGGGCATGCCGTTCTCCGACATTTCCCGATTCCTGTATGTCATGACGTCTGCAGGCAGCATCACTCTTCCGGGTAAGAATTCCTCTCGCGGGGGTTTTGCAGCAGACACCATTTCTTCGCTGAAAAAAAAATTTTAAAAATAAAAAAAAAAAAGAGGCAAATATACAAAACAACTGTCATACAATTATTCGGCAAGAAAGGACGGTTTAATAGACATGTTTGTTCACGGACAGCTTTGCTTTGATGGTATTTGTCATCTGTCTTTTGATAAGCCACCCTGGATAATACCACAACTTGCTAAAAAGAAAGTCACAGATTCCAGGATTAGAATGCCAAGTCCTTCCAATCAGTCCCACTCGCTCGCCCTTCCCCTCCGTGAAAGGCGCAGGAGCAACGGCACTGGACTTGGAAGCTGTGTTTGCTTGCAGGAAACAAGTACAATATTGGCGCTGGCAGTGCAAGCTTCCCTGCACTGCTCAGGTCCCAACCCTGACCTGGAGGGACCCAGCTGAAGTGAGGGCATCAGTCAATTCCCATTCCCACTTAATCCAGGACCTCTCTGCCAGTTACGGAGATAATGTTATAGTAATGTCCATACTGGTCTATTGAGACAAGTCATCTCTTCCCAGAGGCCACCAAAAAGCTTTCAGATGCCAGTGATTATAGACAGCCAAAAAAAAAAAAAATTCTGCATCCCGGTACCTACGGCAGCAGAGAGAGAATCAAAGCCGTCCATCTCGCCACGTACGTACCCTCCAGTAATGTCCAGACCAGGGTCCTCGCCACCATTCAGAAGTGCTGAGCAACCTGTTCCCATCCCCAAAAACTAAGAGAGGGTTCCAGAAAGGCCTCCCAGGGGCAGAGATGCGGCTCACCTGGCTTTGAGGAACCTCCGGCAGGTATCTACAACGTGCTCCATCTGCAGGTAGAGAGCTGCGTTCATAACCGCCAGAATGCTGCTCTCCCGAAGGTTGAGGCGGGACGTGTACATGAATTCCAGCAGGATCCGGAACCCTTCCGGACTGATCTCGGGATCCAGATTGATAACGTTCAGGTTGCACTTCATCTGGTCAGTGAAGATAGTGTAGAAGAGGCCGCTGCGGACACAGGGGGGGGGGGGGGGAGAGATGAAACTGAAGCCCGCACACAGCGCTCTCTCGTCACTTACTGCTTGCTAAAATGGAAAGAAGCATTTCTAAGAAGTCTACCAGTGCATTTGATAGAGCCTTCTGGTAAACCCATGTGATCACAGTTAGCCAATCGCAATGCTGCGGTTCTGGCCAACTTTTAAAATTTCCCGATGCCTACTGGGAGTTGCAGTTCTACTGCCCGTCCTCCTCGCAGAACAAGACCGTGGCATAAATACACACAGTTCCTTCTAGGACTCGGCTATAATTAGGCTTATTCAGCTCTTACTACCTCACGCGCTTTGTAATTATCCAGCAAATCCTTGGAATAACCCCGTGTGTCACACCTACCTGCAGGCCATCAGGACTGTTTTGTGAGCCCGAAAGTGCTCTCGATTTGCCACGATGATAACATCCGTGAGAATGTCCCGGCTCCGAAGACGGTTCAGGTTCAAGAGAACATCACTGGCGTGGCGGGTGAACTGGATGCAGCTGTCTGCAGAGGAAGCCATCCTGCCGGTACCTGAACAGGAGGATCACAGTCATCAAGAGAGCTGCAAAGCATCTAGCCAACGGATATTCAGACGGTTACTCTGATGAGGGGGGGGGGGGGGGGGGGGAATTCCTTCTTTGAGTCAGCATTGATTTAGGAAACAAACTGAACAGAGCGCAGTAGAACAGCAGGGTTACAGCTTCCACTTTTTTTCTGGTGATTTAGTGAAGTACGTGTCATTATGAAAGAGGGAAGCGGGATGGCGAGGCAAGGCAGCTTGGGCCATCCTCGGGGATGGAATGAGAATCGTTACTTTCGCGCGGCTCTTCATCACGCTGAAAGAACAAGTGCTGGCAAAAAAAAGCAGGAGCCCGGCGCGTGCCCCTGGAGTCCCCAGCTCCCATCCCACTCTGGGCCTGATCTGTCAGGGGCCCGTCCTCCATTCAGCGCCAATGGAGAGAAACCCTTAGCTCAGTCAACCATTTGTCCCTCCTGTCCCACACTGAAACAGCATAAAACTCCCAACTACTTACCCAAAACTCAGAATCCCAAAGTCTCTTCAAAACCTTAAAAACACAAAAAAAACAAGCACAGGATCGTTAATATTTATAGGCTGAAAACAAAGGATTGTTTAGTGCTAATGACAGCAGTGCGCGCACACACAGAGAGCAATAATTGGAACTTACTAGAAAGAAAACCACCAGGTAAGAAGCAGCAGCTCTAAGGCCGCTTAAGATGACTCCCAAAGCCGCTTGGAGAGATTTTGCTTTTGCAAAAAGGTGCCGCACACCTACGAATGTGGACACGCCCTCACCCACTTTCCCAGCCAAGAGCATATGCCAAGGTCTACGCTGCACCAGCTCCACCTCCTCAGGACAAATCCCTGCACTTGTTTAACCTCTCAGAAAAAAGCACTTCCCGCATGCTGACAAAAGACTTCTCTCCCAATTATCATCTGCTCGTTCATCCCAAATGCAATGCCTTCCATGTCGTAATGCAGGTCCCATGACTTCACCCAGCTGCAAGAACTGGGCACTTGTCCGTGATTGCTGGTTACAGGACGAACATCCCGGCCAGTCCACACGGACTGATTAGGATCACGTGGGCAGCGTGAAACCTGCTGCCCACATAACAAAAAACACCAACTGGGGTCCACAGCCTGCCCCAGACTGGGTTAAGTTACCACTTAGCAATGTTCTGTTTCCAGCTTCCAGCTCGAAACTCAAAAAAACTGAATCCCTGTTTCCCAACAGCACAGTGCCTTCAGGTCTTTTCCGTAGGACGCCTGCTCTGCGCAGTCCGGCCAGCCTCAAGCACTCTCCAGGCGGCCTCATTAGAGCTGCCCCTCTCTGTTTAAGCTGTACACACCGGCATGGGTAAACATAATCATTAAAAAAAAGTGTGCAACACTTAAACCATCAGCGGTGGTAGGAATATGACGCTCACTCTCTCCCCCCCCCCCCCCCCCCCACACCAAACTCCAGCCTAGTCAAAGCTTATTCTGCTTTGGCCATTTTACATGAGCTGGAGAAGCTGCCGTCTGCTATCCTGAACTGCCTGGCAGGAAACCTGCTTCATCCACAGGCAAAGTGGGCTCAGGCTTTAAAATGTGAATTGGGAAAAAAAAAAACCAAGACGTATATTGTGAAGGGGGGCCAGTGGGATGCCAGGTTCAGTGCTCTGTGAGTATCGCTTATTCTCATATGTTAAGTTATAGAAACAAAAGTTAAGAGCCAAGCAAACACAGGGGGGAGAGAGAGAGAGAGAGAGGAGGAGGAAGCACAGACCATAGGGCCCAGTTTGTTTCCTGGTGGATGCCATACACCACCCCTCCCCCACCCCCGGCCCACTTATCTCTGGCCTTCCCGACTGAGGGGGCGAGGGTTTCCTGTACTCAGTACCACCGTCTCACGCAGCCACCGCCCTTCCCACCTAACAGCTGATGCCCCCGACACGACAGGTGGGAAGAGAGAGAGAGACGGGTGTCCGTCCCCCCGTCCCCCCCGGGGAGTTTCGGCAGTCACAGAACTGAATAATTGCAGCCCAAATCAGAAAGCCCCCCCCCCCCCGGAAGCAAGGGCCTTGCTGGCCCCGCTCGGTGGATCTCCTCCTGGCCGGCACCTGGCACGCTGGCTTCCATTTCTCCAGCTCTGAAGAACCGTAGCGCGGGTGCCAGTTGAATGCATGGAAATCAATATAAATACAAGGTGATAACTTTTGCTGGACCGAGAGCGCATTTCCCGATGAAGCTTTTGTGAGCCAGCTCTCGTTTTCTTCGGAAAGCACAATATGCAAGACAGGAGAGACTATCTTTAAAGTTTAAGGAAGGGATAATTCCTACAAATAAAAAACGTCCCCTCCCTCCCCCTGAATTCAACCACATAATGAAGTGAAATGCAAACCCACCAGCATCAATGGAGAAAGCTGGAGCAGGGTTTGGTCACCTTAATAGCCAGGGTCTCCTTTCCCTGCGGAAGATCCGGTCCTACCTCCGGTTTTCCCAAATGACACAAGGCCCAACTTGGGGGAAGCTGCCCTCTGCCACTCTCGCTCTGTCCTTCCTAAACCCGCACAGGCTCTGGCATGAATGAAGTGCAACAGATACCCTGTGAGTGCCCTTTTTTTTTGTGTGTGTGTGTTTGTTTTTAAATTCCCCTTGCATAGACATCGCATGTGCGTTTTACTGCAGTACAGTAGGAGGTGGGGGGAACACCACAGCCCTGTTATTCTGGGAAATATTCAGCTGAGCGCAGACATGTTTCAGAGAAAAGCCCTCAAACACCAGCAGAAGACGCGCGCTCTGGAGCTTAACTTTCCAGGAACCCTGCCGCGGGCTCCCGGGCTCCCCCCGGCTCTCTCGCCGGGCCCCTTCGGCTCCCGTATCAGGTCCCCCAAGGGTGCAGGACTGCCCCGACGAGTGCTGAAAGAGGCAGGGGAGCTTTGCAGGATGCAGCGTAAGATAAAGAGACGGGGGGGGGGGGGGGGGGGGGGGGGAGGTGGGAACCGCTCTTCCCATCTCGCTCCTGAGCATCTGGCCAAGAATGCTAAGTGTGGGGCAGGTCAGATCTGGGGGGGGGGGGGAGGAGAAGGCCTCGCACAGGTCAAAACGCCAGCGGCTGCCCCAACACTGGTGAAAAGAGCAGAGGTTCAGCAAATGCATGAGAGAGGAGGAGGGAGGCAGGTTACAAGGGCTGCACCTCGCTGGGTACCACACAAATTTAGCAAAATCAGCTGCACGCCCCTTGCTATGCAGAATGACGTCAGGAGCTTCTTCCAAAAGTGGAAAAAAAAATATGTTTATTTCTACGTTTTAATAGCCTTAGTGATGGGGGCGGGGAGTGCAACTACCACCACATCAAACAGGGCCCATCCAGACAAGCAGCCAGCCAGTGCCGCCTCGCATGCAACGATCTGCCCTCTTTTTTTTTTTTTCAGAAAGCAGCTGCCCGCTATCAGATGGCCTGGTTTCTCAGTTCCTGCCACCGACTGGGGAGAAGAGGCGCTGCTCTTCCTATACACAGGGCGCAGGGGAGAGGCGGGGGCAGGAGAGAAGGGAAGTCCCTGACTCACCCCTTCCTCGGGTGGAAGGATTCCCCCTACTGCTCTGGGAGGGGGGGGGTGCTCGAGCCCAAGATCTCACATCCAAGGGCTCTCCCGACCCTCGGGTGGAAGGATTCCCCCTGACTGCTCTGGTGGGGGGGGGGGGGGTTTGCTCGAGCCCCAAGATCTCACATCCAAGGGCTCTCCCGACCCTCGGGTGGAAGGATTCCCCCTGACTGCTCTGGCGGGGTTGCTCGAGCCCCAAGATCTCACATCCAAGGGCTCTCCCGACCCTCGGGTGGAAGGATTCCCCCTGACTGCTCTGGGGGGGTTGCTCGAGCCCCAAGATCTCACATCCAAAGGCTCTCCCGACCCTCGGGTGGAAGGATTCCCCCTGACTGCTCTGGGGGGTTGCTCGAGCCCCAAGATCTCACATCCAAGGGCTCTCCCGACCCTCACCCCTTCCTCGGGTGGAAGGATTCCCCCTGACTGCTCTGGGAGGGGGGGCGGTGCTCGAGCCCAAGATCTCACATCCAAGGGCTCTCCCGACCCTCACTTCTCAAACGTTGCTCATTCCTAGACCCGGATTCCTTTTCCTGTTTGCCAATAATCATTGGGTTTGGGTTTTGTTTTGGTTTTTTTTTTTCCTGCTTAACACTACCATGGGTGCAGAAAGCGAGGGCCCAAGCCCTTTCTCGGTATTATCCAAAAGCAAAAAGCTTCTCATTAGTAATAGCGAAATTGCTCTTTTCTTTTCGGAACTGCAGAATAAATTCGGCCCCTTTTTTGGTGGGGGGGGGGGGGCGGCGCAGCTCCACGTGCGTAACCTATCATTTTTCCTTGTATGCAGTAAAGTCTTCCATGGTTTGAACTCTTGCGCTGAAGAGTGGCCGGGTTTTCTTTGTTTACTCCGAGGTGACTTCCGGTAACGGGGCAGTAACGTGCAAACTCTTAATGCAGCATCGCAAGGAAAAGGGATCAGAAACCAGAATGCTCCCGAAGGGGGGGGAGAATCCAGCCGGCACTTTTTTCTTTAATGTCGCGTTTGCGGCCGCTAGATGGCGCGCTGCAACAACTTATGAAGGTTGCGGAAAGCCTCTTCGGGTTTCTTTTGGCAGAGGAGTCCATCCAGCCGGTTCCGACTCTTCTCGCATAAGGGCGGAAAGCTCTGGCAACTTTTTTTCCTCAATCTCCTCTGGCTGCACTTGCCGTTACATAAGTGTGGCGAGAGCAAGATTCTCACTGATCGTATGAAAGAACTATAAGATCAAGTAAGAACATACAAGAACCAAAACTGCTGCGATGTTATGCAGACCAGCACCACTAAAGCACTTTAAAAATTTTTTTTATAGTTTTCGGTCTTGCATTATCTTAAATTCACTGTATTGGGAAAAACTAAAGAGGTTTCTAACCCCCGGATATTCTTAGAATGTTATTCATCACGCTGGATGGATGTTCCCAGCACACAGTAGTCCTGCCAACTCCAGCAAGCAAATACTGCTCGCAGAGAAATAATAATTTTTTAAAAACTCCTTCCCTTTCTAACTGGGGAAATGAAATGTCTTTAAAGGTCATCTGATGGAACGTTTCAAACAGGCGACCCCCTATGGAACATTATAGTGCTACTGGAGGCCAGCGTTGCACTCGCTCAGCATCCCATAGGTAAACTCTGGCTGCACAGGATTTCGTCAGCTCTTATACAGACAACAACATAAAATGAATGGAAATTTCCTTTGTAGGCAAAGGAAACTGCTAAACTAGTAAAGCACGTTACTCGCAGTGTGGAGGAGGCGGGACAAGTGGAGTCCTTGGGGCTTTTCCACCTCTAGAAATAAAATATTTAGTGCTACCGGAGCTTGGGCTCCGTCCCGCCCCTGCCGGCGAGCACGAGACACTGCAACACACGGGTGGGGGGGGGGGGGGAACGACCTTGCTGCTCATTTCTCACGAGCCCTGCTTCAATATTTGTTCTGCGCCTTTGTAAATAAAAGCACTTTAAGGTTTTGTTTTTTTTTTTCCCATGTAAGTTTTTCAAAAAGTGCAGTGGCTAATTTTGTTAGAATTGCAGTTTCTCGCGGGCGGACCAGAACCGATGCGCGCTGTGCATTTACAGCACACATTATTGGTCTCTTGCCTGAGGAGAAAGACACTTCATATGAACTTGCTTCACCTAGCAACGCTGTACTTGACCGCAGGCATGAATACAATCTAAACAGTATAGAAGCATAATCGAGTTATTTAAAGGAGGAGAGCACAACTGCTACATACTTGTCCTCTGCTATTCTAGCCAAGCCCTCCCGTGCACTTGTAATTACAGCATTTACACGATAGCTTAGGGTTGCAAGACATAAGGTAATAATAACCCTATTTTCTCGATTAACGAAATTTCGGTGGCTAAACGATTCGCCAGCACAATTAAAAGCACGCATCTGACGGATGAAAAAAAAGCTTTTTTTTTTTAAATAAAACGTCCAGATTTTCGAGATGGACGAAGACTTATTTACATAAGAAAGCAACCCACTAACACTGAATCTTTTGGAAAATGCATTCTAACATTTCAGCTGCACGTTCTGCAGGGAAGCCGGGGCCCTGTCCCAGTTTTGCCCACGTCCTGCTGTATTTTAGGTTGCATTTATTATTCCGAAACTATTCCGACTTGACTGGAAGAAGTCAACAGAAGACACAATTGCGACATTTCACCGCTAGATGGCAACGTTTCTTTATTTTGGCAAATAAGAGACTCCCGTTGGCCAAGGGAAGTGGAATGTTGGCTGGAGAGTGAAGAAGCAATAATTTTTTACTGATGATATCCTGTTTTTCACTTTAAAAAAAAAAAAAGCCCGTCTGAGAAACATTTTTTTACGAGCTTTCCATACTATTCCAACACGACCTGTTTGTGCCGAGTAGTCCCGATACACCGACAGGAGAGGAAACCTGCCAACAGATGACATCCAGCCCCAGCTCTGCCCATGGCAAGAAATACGGCGAGGATGGTATTTCATGACTTGGCCGAGAATAAGGGACTCCGAGCCCTGGGCACAGAGTCACAAATCAAAGCCAACCTGTTCCCCTCCTCCTGTCAAAACTGGGGCTATGGAACGTCCCGGGGCATTCTAGCTCCCCCTGACACCATCCCGAACACGTTTTGCACATCTACAGACCTCAGTAGAGCAAGAGAACATCCTAAAAATAAAAAAAAGTGAAAGACTGCAGCCGTGAAGTTACACGGAGCCTGCCCTAAATTTATAGGGCCAGACGTCTGCAATAAATCAGGCTGATGGGGCTACCTGATCGAGCAGAGCCCCATCGGCGGCACCGGCCTCTGTAATCGATCCTGGCAAGAAGGCGAGCTGGAAGGACAAACAGGTTTCCAAAGAAGCTTTCGGGCTGAAATCCCTCTCCCTCCCTTTTCAGAATATTGTACCTTTTTCTCGGACCTTTATTATGATTTTTTTTTAATAATAATAAACACCATGGCAAGCGATACAGCTGCATAAACCATTAAAAAAATAAGAACCCCCACATTTAATGACTGTCATAATTACTATTTCGACACTTCTGCCGTTCAGGGAGCTACGGTCAATGAAAATAAAATAAAAAAAAAAAAACAAAACACACACAACACACAAAAAACTTCCAGACATCAGACAGAGGAGTGTCCCGCCCCTCCCCCAGCATACTAACTTCTGGCAGCTCTTCCCCAGTGCAGAATACATTGTGCTGCTGCTGATAATAATAATAATAATAATAATCTCCAGCTACATGCACAGACATTTTTGCTTCCATATAGAAGCACGCAGGTCCCCACTGTAATCCTTTTCTCGCTTTGCACTCCATAAAAATAGATCCGCGTCATCTCGACAACAAGATCATCTGCATGAAGTGGGCCACAGCTGTTCCTAGCCTGACGGGCGACTTGTTTTACTGTCACAGCCCCCCCCCCCCCCACCCCCTCCAGCAGACGTAGTGGCTATGAGCCCGCAGATACCTCCAGGAATAGCGTGTGGCCCCGGGCCAGCTGAACTTCAACTTTGCACTGGAGATTTACGAACCCCCTGGCACCACGTCAAGCCCTCCACTAGTAAATAGTGTGAAAGCTCGGGCGGCCCCTGGAAATCCCGCTTCTACATTTATCTATCTAAAAAGACCCAACAATAACCTGCGCCCCCCCCCCCCCCCCCCCCAAAACCCCAACCCGGGCTCTCCGGTTAACTTTCTGGGCAATCGGTGTTCCCCCAGTCTGTGCCACTGGAGATCAGCGATTCCCGGAAAAAAAAAGTGTCTGCATTTCATCTGGCTTGGAGGGGAGAGTAGTGTTACAAATCAATCACAAGCGAAAGAAAAAAATAAATAAAACAAAACAAAACCACAAAAGGTACAAAGTTTAACCCTCGTTTCCAGGCGCTTTCTGCGCGTACATTCAAACTAGGTCACCCCGCCAGCCTGCTCTGTCTGGAGTGTGTCAAAACTCTTCTCGCCTTGTTTTTTTCCCTGCAACAGTCCCGCCACCCCCACAGAATTGAACATTCAGATCAAGTCTCCCCCTGACCCACTCTGCTTGTGAGAAAAACCCAGTGCAAAATCAGGAAGCTAAAATGTATTGCAAGGCAACAAAATCAAGTTAGAGCCACAGAGTTTAATAGTCAGAATGTCAACACTGTCAGCGAACATCAGCATCGCCTTCGTTCACGTTACGGAAAGTCCGCGCGCTCCGGGACCCGATTCTATCAGCCTCTCCCCCCCCCTGCCGCCGTCTCGGCCACCGATCGCTCCCACGGCCGCTTCCCAAATCACATTTTATTGTCTAAGGAGGCGCGATCGTCGCTCCAGCGCTCGTTCTGAAGCTAAAAATAGAGCCCTGCTTCCCCCCCTCCCTCCCTCCCCTGCAATCCGGCTGTCTGGGTCTGCAAAGCCTCGCGCCTGCAACGCCGCACGCTCCGGGCTCTGTGCAGACAGTCGGATCGCCCCCCCCCAAGAGAAATACATGGAAGAATAATACAGGTGCGAAGCAAAAGCGCCTCCCCAGTCCGAGCCGTTTCGCCGGCACCCCCCTTCTCATAAAAGCAAACACGAGCTTCGAGATCTCCGACTCGGGAGGGAAAATGCGCCGCGATCGCTGAAGAGCGAGCGTGCAGTTCCCCTAGACGGACTGCGGAGCCGCTAAAAAAAAAAAAAAAGAGAAAGAGAAAAAAAATCTCCCTCCTGCCCATCCACCCCTCCCCGGAGCAAAAAGCAAAGAAGCCAAGCCGAGCACGCTCAGGATCTGTCTGACATGCAGGAGGCAGCTGCCCGCGGGACAGAGCCCAGATCTCAGCCCCGGACACTTTACGCGACTTCCAAGAAAGCAAAACACAATTAAGCGCTTTCCTTCCCCCCACCCCCCTCCCCAATCAGCGAATCATGGCAAACACCCCCCTTGCAAGTCCCGCAAGCACCACTGCACAGAAACGCCGGGCTTTATTCTTATTATTTAACACCTGCTAGGAAACAGACACATAGAGCAAAAAAAAAAAAAAAAAAAAAAGCTATGAAACTTCGCGCCAGGCAATTGGCAAAGAAAAAAAAAAAGAATTAAAAGAAAAAAAATCACCTGGTAGGGCTTTCCTAGAAAATCCTTGCATCACCACTTCTAAGAACCCCAGTTCTAAGAATCAACAGAGCTCAATTCTCGGAATTTGAGCTTCTGATCTTTCCATTTTCCCCGAGCGGGGGAGGACCGCGCGTCAGCCCCCCAGCCCCCAATCCCTTGCCGGACCCCCCATGCCCCGCCGGGCGTCGGTCCCGTCACGCCACCCGCCCGCCGCCCCCCCAGGGAAACCGGCGGCGGCGAAAAAACGTTTCTTTTCGCCCCGGAGAGGGCGCGGGGGAGGGGGCGGCGGCGGCCGGCTCCCCCGCGCGCTTGGTGCGGTCCGGGCCCGGCGGTCACGTGGTGCCCTGGCTGGCGCTGACGTAGGCGCTCTCCAGCCCAAAGCCCGGCCCCGAAATTCTGAGAACTCATTTGCCATTCCGTGACATAAGAGCCAGGGCTCCGGGGCCGCGCGCCCGGGCCGCAAAGTCTTAAAGCACGTGAACGCACCAAAGCACACACGGCATGAGGGGGGGGAACTGTTAACAGTGCAGACAGGGAGGGATAGTGCCACCCCCCCACCCACCAAAATAATCTGCTAGCTGGCAGGGGGGGGGGGCAGAGAAAACCCGCAGTTTGTTTCTTTTCTAGAGACGTCCTTTTGTGGGGGGTTTGTGTTGGGTTTTTTTTTGTTGCTTCTGCTGATCCATTCTTCGCTGTGACTTAAAGTTTTCGCAGTGCCCGGATTCGGCCGGAGCTCTTTGGATTTCTGCAGGGCTTTTATTTATTTTCTCCCCTTCCGTTTGCACAGTGTAATAGATTCTTTTTGGGGTTTTTTCCCTGCTGCGTATTCTTTTTTTTCTCTTGGAGGCCTTGCTTTTTTTTTTTTTTTTGCAATAACCTTCTCTTGAAAATTCGCTTAAAGGACTCTCTTAGATTTTTGCCAAGGACTTGTAAGTGGTGTTTTCTTACTTGGTCTGTAATCTTTATCTGTCTGGAGAGTGGATTTCCGTGTGGGTCTGTGTGTGTGTGCGTGTCTTGCCATACTGACAGTGACTGGCTTGTTGTCCATTTTGATTTCTTTTTTTTCTGTAACAATTTTGTATTCTGTGGCGAAGACCTTTGCTTTGTGTTCACTGTGCCCCCTTCTTGTGGGTCTGGGGCAGACATTCTGCAGGGATGAGAAAGGAGCAGGTTTCGGGGGGGGGGGGGGGTTCATTTCTGAATCAGGCCAGGGACAAGGGAAGGAGGGAGAAATCCAAGGCCTTCCTGCTTTCGCAAGCAGCCGGAGACTGCAGAAACGTGCGCTTTGCTCAGTGGCTGTCATGGGGCTGTCAAGGGGCGGGGAGGGCACGGATTCCTGAAAAGATGATCTCCGGGACGAAGCATTTTGCCCTGTCTTCCCGGCTGGAACACTTTATGGGCAAGGGGGAGGAGGGCGGGTGGCAGGATCCCGGACGGAGTCGTTCCCGTGGTTTGTTTACGTGCAGAACCGGAAAGGGGCTGCGGCGTTCCCTCCCCCTCCCCCCCCCCCCCCCCCCCCCCCGTGCCTCTGGCTAGACGGAGCGCGGACGCTTCCCCCCGGGGGCTCTGCAGCATTGCTCCGAGTGGAGCCGATTTATAGTTAAAGAGGCCCCGAAATGAATCCGATAAAGGTGCAGGAGCTTTTATTGGGAAGGGGGTGGCGCTTATTTGCAATCGTGTATGGATCCCGCATGCAAGGCACCGTGCCCTCTATGCCCATGCCCTGTTAGATCTGGGGGTCTCCTTCTGTGGGCCCCCCCCAGCCCTAAGGATGTTAAAGGGCCCTAGTGAAGGTGTCGCATGCCCCGACCCGGACCCACGGAGCCGTCCGTGCCGGTCTAACCGGAGCTCGGCTCGCCGTGGGTGGTGGTGGTGGTGGTGCTGATGCTGCGCTCCCTGACGTTTCTGTCTCCTCCGTCCCTTCGGCCTCCTTTGGCGTGATCACAGCGGGGGCCGGGGGCCGGGGTCTGGGATTTCGTCGGGAAACCGAAAGGAAATAACAGGAGGCAGATGAGATCCCGACAGGAGCCCTGCATGCGGGTTTTATTCAGGCAGCTCCTTTTGTAAGATTGTGTTTGGGTTTTGCTAGTCAGTGGGAGATTTTGAATCTTTCGGGGGGGAAAAAACAAAAATACAATGAAATCCAAGCCAAGTTGATGTTTGCAATTCAGTTTATTTGAATAAACAAGGATGCCAGCTCCCCCCTTGTATATCTGGGGCTCCTTCGTCGTGGTTTACACCCTCTCTCTATGCTGGGGGCAGATGCAAACCGATCCCCACCCCCGGTCCCCTTTGAATCCCATTAAGCAGCGCTTCGAAGCGCCTCCGATTCGTGGCTCCGACTGGAAAGTGGGAAAACCTGATTTGCCGGCGGCTCTGCTGCCTGCTCCACGCCCCCGTGCACCTGACTGCACCGAGGCGGCTCGGAGCCGACCCCAGGCCGAGCCCCGGAGGGCACGGGAGCAGCGCCCGTACTTTTCCATGCATTGCAAACCACTTTCCCTTTCCCGGGGGGGGGGGGCTTTTTCGTCCGCAGTTGTCATTGAAATAATAAAAAAAATGCGCAGGTCCCCCCCCCCCCCCCCAGGGCCAGCGGGACAGTCATGGCTTTCCCCTCCCCCACCATTCCCCTGCATCGGTAGACAGACAGCCCAGGAACCTGCATGCGCTCTGTCCCTCTCTCTATATAATGTATAGAATATAATATATCTCTGACATCACAGACGGGGGTCTGCTTCTAGAGACAGCATCAGACCTCTGCGTGATTTCCATATAAAAGAGTCCGGGACACGGAGGGGCGCACGGTCCACCTCCTGACAGCGTTTGAATCCATGGTTTTTTTTAAGCAGCCGCAGAGCAAAGTCGTAACCTTTAAAAAAAAAAAAAAAAAAAAAAAGTGAATTCCTACACTGGCCCAGCAGCTCTAGTGGCCGCAGTGGCCCCGGAGCCACGGGTGGGCTGTGATGCCTTTCAAAGGAGGAGCAGCAGCAGCAGCAGGATGTGGGTGCAGGAAGCCGTGTGGCCTGGAAAGCTGCTGGACGTGGTGTCAGTAGTGGGATCAGCGCTTTCATAAGGGATTCCAGCGCCGTCCGCAGTGCCCACGTCCATCACGGCCCCCCCAGGGCTGAGAGGGAAGGCAGGCCCGTCTCCCACCCACACGTGCTTTCCTTTGCACCTTCCACCCGCTTGCAAAGTAGCTCAGCATTGACCCCCGTTCCACGCGATTCCCATTTCCTGCAGTCCATTTTTATTTATTTATTTTTTTTGGGGGGGAAGGGTCCTGCTGAATCTTCCAGCGCTGTTAAGCCTCCCGGCTGTAAGCAGCACCTGCAAGCAGGTCGTGGGGGGAGGGGGAGCAGTTCTTGAAAAGCCAAGGTCTTAGGGTGAGGTGTCCGTGTGTCCGTGGGATGGGCTGGCCGGACAGGTGACGGACCGTCCGCCTCCAGGTCTCATTCCCTGATGCCCAGGGTGGGCTCTCTGGAGTCAAAAAAAAAAAAAAGTGACTCAAGCAGGCTAGGGTAATGGGAATCTGCTTCCAATCCAACTGAGATTTAATTCAATAAATGCAAATGGAAAACCACGAAGGAAAGGAAAAAAAAAAAAAGATAAACGCGGGAATTCAACTCTATCAAAAGTTTTTTTTTTTTATTATTATGGCTCGCGATCATGCTGGGATTTAGTGAACTACAATGAAATTTATTTAATCAAGAATTTATCAAGTTCATTCCTTCCAAAGGACGAAAAAAAACAAAAACAAAAACCCAACAACAACAACTCCTAACCATTTTACTGAAGGGACTGGCTGGGGTTGCAGTAATTGCTGCTTAAAAGACCGATTTTTAAAAAGAGAGGGTAAAAAATAAAGGGGAGGTCGGCTTTTAAATACGCTCGTTCTCTGGTTTCACAGTCCTCATTTCTAAGGGAGCGTTATTCGCTGTTTCCTTGTAACGCTGACCTGCCCGGGAATGCACGTGGCTCTTTAATCTCAGGGCTGTGCGATGGGGGTTGCGTGGGCCGGCGCTGGCTTGGGCAGCGTGGAATTTCCCACCCGTGACCTCCTCGCAGCTGAACCCCGAGCCCTTCACTCCTCATCTGACCTGGCGGCTCCTGCTTGTCCGCCCCCCCCCCAGCTCTCCAGCTTCCTACTCGGCAGTGCCCCCCCCCCCCCCCCAAGCGTGGAGAAGGAGGGTAGGGGGCAGCCCGTGGAAAAGAGAGATCCGGGCCCCCATTTGTTTGGTTTTGGGGTTTGTGTTTTTCCACACGGGAGGCCGTCACTGTGCTGGATCCTACACCCTTGCATCAAGGATGCAGCTTTCAGGCTTTTCCTCAAATAAAGTTGATCGTTTTTGTTTTCTTTATAAATTAACAACAACAACAACAACAAAAAAACCCCCCAAAACAAAACACCTTCTCTTGCTTTACTCTCTGTAAAGCTGGGCTTTTTGCAAAATAAAAATAATAGAGTTAGTCAGAGGAGGGGGACCCAGAAGGCAGGAGCAAGGGGGCCGGATCCCAAACCTGACACCCCCCTCCCCCCCCCCCCCCAGTTTAAGGCTGCTCCAGCTGGGGCAGGTCGCCTTCCCCTCAGATGGAAGGATTTGCTATTCCATAATAAGGGGGAGTCGTGTTATTTGGGCTCCGGCAGGCGGGAGACCGGTTCCGATCATTTTCGTTTGTATCTTCCACTTCCACTGGTGACATTTTCCTTGCCTCTCCTCCTCCTTCAGTACTGGAAGTGGATGTTACAATGGACATTTGGTTCCCAAGACCGGGACCCCCCCCCCCCCCCCCCCCCCCCAGCAGTTCTGTCCGCTCGCAGGCGTCAGAAGTCCCGAGGCTGCTGCTGCCTTGCTTTGGGTGCACGGGACGCCGAGCAGGAAGCCTGCTTTTTTTTTTGCTAAATTATACCCCCGTGACATGCCCACTCCCCCTCCTGAAATGCATTTCTGGCAGAAATATCCCGAGTGGAGAGAGCAGAAATTAGGGCAAGAGCTCTTTTTGAATAAAATAAACCCGGGCAGTGGGGGTGCAGCGCGTGCTGGAGTGGGGAAGGGACATTGCCAGGTTGCGGTTCCGATTCCGTGTCGTCCCCCCGTCCCCCCCTTCACGCCCATCCCCCATCCCATGGCTGCACCCGCGTGTTTATGTAACTAGTGCTAACACTGGAAGTTTATTTGATGTTCTGGTTAATTATATAAAACCAGTTTGGCTTGCCAGAGAAACTCCCTCGGACGGATGTTGACACTTTGTGCTTGAAAAGGGGTGGCTGGAGGGGGAGCGCCCGGTGCCAGCGCCACTTCCACGGGGGGGGGGGGGGGGGAAACCCATTCGGGCCGGGCTGCCTGGCTCCTGTTTGCATTTGATTTCTCGGCCCCCCCCCCCCCAACCCCTTTTTAAGGTCTGCTGAGCGTTAAATCGGGCGTCACACCTCTTCCACCTCCCTCCTTCAACAGCAGTTCCGCCTTGACCAAAGAATAGGCGGCCAGAATAAGGGGGAAAATATTATTTGCTAGAACCCTGACTTTTTTTTTTTCTCATGTAAACCATGTAAACCATGTAAACCATTTTTCTCATGTAAACCATTTTTCTCATGTAAACCATTTTTCTCATGTAAACCATTTTACCAGCCCTTGAACGAGATGTATATATATATATACATCTCGTTCTCCCTAATTGCCTTTCTGCAATTACTGAAATTATGTTAAAATATAAAATCAGCTCGTAGCGCGTTCTCTAATCTTGCTGCTGCTGTTGCCTATTACCTGCGTTTGTAATAATAATAATACACGTTGCACGGATAAATTCGGTGCACAGCAGCGATTCGATTGGAGTCCACCGAAGGGACGTCGTGCAGTTATCAAGCATCGCCTCACTGCCCTTTGATAGCCGCACTAATCACGGATTACTGAAAATTTCGGAAAGCAGTAAAGATATGGGGGTTTTTTTTTTGACAATATTTAGCCAAATATGCAGTGACAATTGGTTTGGAATTTTGTTTGATTTCTTCGCTTATTTTTATGTTTGCTTTACTGGGTATTATTTGATTGTTACTTTGTTTTATATGTTTTAAATTTATGAGTGTGCTTTTATTGTATTGCCGCTTGGGTAACATGCTTTACAAGGGCGTTATTACGTTGTAAGAAATGAAATGAAATGCACTAAATGGTTGTAATGACAATTCACAATTGTACATTATGGCTTATCTTTTTC
This sequence comes from Rhinatrema bivittatum, assembly GCF_901001135.1. Taxonomy (NCBI): domain Eukaryota; kingdom Metazoa; phylum Chordata; class Amphibia; order Gymnophiona; family Rhinatrematidae; genus Rhinatrema; species Rhinatrema bivittatum. The sequence goes on from NC_042623.1 coordinate 187,663,747, forward strand.
ACATGGTCATAACTTACTAACTTTTTTTTTTCTGAGTTTTACCACAACAAATGGAATTGGATCTGCACATTTTAAGGATGGTATAGTTAAAAAAAACAAAAACAAACAAACAAAAAACCCAACAATAATATAAATTCCAATATACTAACGCTAATAACAGAAGATGATCAGAAGTAGAGCACAATATCGGTAGCTGGCTAAACACAAGTCACAAGAAGTAGAGTTCATGGTGTCACAAGGCTTCAAATAACCCGAGAAGGGAGATGGCTCCGACATCTCACATTTATTTCACTTATTGCCTTCTTTATTTGATCTGGCAAATAAGCCCCTAATACTGGTGTGAATCAATAACTAGCCCGACCACCAGAAGAATCTGATCTAATTGCAAAGGGCAATAAATACCTCATTTTACTAAAAAAAAAATGTGTAAGAGAGAGAGAGTGTATGTGTGTGTTTCAATGTTTATTAAAATTATTACATAATTATATATATATATATATATATATATATATATATATATATATATATATATATATATATATATATATGCATTCAAATGTCATGATATCAAAGCCTTTATTGGAACAATTCTAAAATAAAATGATTTGCCAACGGAGCTCACATGGAAAAAAAACCCTTTAATTTTGCAAAGGTACTGTTGTGTTATAACAGGGAAAGGGGATGCTTTACTGAAGGTAAGCACTACTGCACCCATAACACTGAAGGGAGTGCACACTGCACTGATAACCCTGAAACGGTACTGATTTACCAAAGGAGTGCACACTGCACTGATAACCCTGAAACGGCACTGATGATTTATCAAAGAAATACACCTTGCACCAATGATACTGTAAGAAACTTTAGCCCAAGACGTGCATAAAATAAAATTTACTCCAATTCAGCACTAAAATTCCTGTTAGGACAGAAATCATTTCTGATAACGTATTCAGAACTATGAAAACAAAAGCAGGGTTGAACAGTGCTTTAATTAAAAAAACAAAACCTGAGTACCCTGCAAGGGGCAGCAGATTCTGAAGGGACATTTCCAGGATGCTGTTCAGATTTCCTGTCCCCCTTCACACCTATTCCCCCATTGCACGGTTACACCACCAAGCTTATATAATTATGAACATGGTTTGTAATGACAAATAACAATACTTTCATAAAACTGATTCCAGTGCCAGCTGTAAGATATAAAAACGTGCATCACTAACACCTTGGGAGGTGCAGGGAGCTAAACCTGTTCTTAAAATGCACATCCCACTACTTCCTAACATATTGTCAGTGCCTCGTCGCGTCCTTTCGGCTTTTATTTTTCCTGGGAATTTCAATGCTAGAGGGGAGGGGAAAAAAAATCAGTGGAAATGACTTTGTTACAACCCACAGGAGAAAAAATCAGCGGAGAAGTCTTTTTTTTTTTTCACTGATTGGTTTGTTATAACATTGAAATTCCCTAGAAAAATAAAAATAACTGAAAACAAAGATCCCTAACTCATCACCTACCTAGCAAGATTGTATATTTAAACCCCAAAGATCTTTTTTTTTTTTTTTTTTAAAGGGATAGCACCCACAAAAGGAACTCAGCTGCAAGCAAACGGTCTCTGTCCCGCCAGAAGTTTTGAATCAAAGGCAAGGACATTTAATGAGAGCTTCTTCCAAACACCAGTCATGAGGGGACTGTGCCTTTGGAAATTCGAATTTTTAAAATAATTTCTCAAATGTTTTTTGGTTTTTTTTTCCTGGAGCTAGTTTCTCCTGTCAGATTGGTTCTTCTGAACTGCTTGGAGTAAGTCCCACAAAAATACAATTCGGGTAAAGAAACCCACTGAAGTAATTAGCTGGAGACCCTCTTCTTTATTGCCCTGAAGAAAGCATCCAACAACCAGCGGTTCCCAACATCTGTTGTCTTTTCACAGTCTCTGGAGCACCTCTGCAAAACTCCATTATTGGGTCCCTTTCATTTGATTTCACAGCTGATTGGCCAATATGAAATGTTGCATTTCTACACCTGGGGTGAGGGCAGAGCAGGAGGCTGTTATAGGGGGGGGGGGGGGGGACGACGACACCTGTCGGTCCAGATACACTTGCACTTTCGCGTCTGCCATTTCCAGAAGCAAGTGAAAAAAAAAAAGGCTCAAAGTAAATCAATCAAGTCATAAAACGTTAAGCGATGCTGCATGGGATCGCAGGAGCCTGGAGCTCATTCGTCTGAATTTCCTGCTTTGTAGCGCCCTTGCACCACCTCGGTGGCTGCTCCACAAAAATCTGTAGCATTGCATATGTCAAATGTCTGACTCCGTGAGGAGCAACGTTTCTGACCACTGCAGGCAGAAAAAGCACTAGAGTTCATTTGTTTGCCTCGTGGCATGACTTTTTGTTCCCTGCTGCTGTGGCAGCCCTGTCGGGTGATAAGTGGAGGGCAGTGTGCATGAAAGATACCCCAAGCACACTCAGAACAAGAACTAGATTTTCATCTTTTGTCAACACAGGCACTCTTGTCTTAATCCATAATTTTGGAAGCTATGGGAGAAGAGGAGAATTGCATGCATTTTCATTAACTTGCTGCTTTGGCTTGTATTCTGCCCCAGATACCGAGTGACGTGCATTTTCCCCCCATTACTTCTAAATCACTTATGGGTCTGCAGTTTGCAAAATTCCTGAGTCACATGAACCACTAAATCTCTGGAGATCTTCATCCCATGACATTTTCTTCCTCATGCGGCAGGCTGGCTCCAGGGGATATTCAGTTCTGGCCTGCAAAGATGTATTCATCTGCATAATATTTTTTTTTTGCTCACTTTCGTAGAATAGCATCCTTAATTTTATATGAGTTTATTTTATTTTAAAGGGTTTTTTTTTATATTGAATAAGGTTTTGTAAGCGGTGCACAGAATGGTGATACTTTTACTGTCCTACGCCTGTTTGCTTAGTTGTTATAGGGTCATAATGTGAGTGAGTAACATTGTTCCTGTGTCCTTTCAAAGCTTTGCTACAGTCTGAGCATGTTGCATGTTACTGTGCTGCCATTTTATTCACCCCAAGAGTGGCTGCACCTATGTTTTCATGTATTTAACTACAATGCTTCCTGGCATCCTGTTTTACTGAAAGGTGTTCTGTAGATCAAAATCAATATATTATGGCCACCATGGAAAGTTAATAGAAAGAATCCCTGCTTTAAATGCAGTTTTTTGGACAGTGCAAGTCAACGAACCAGCATTGTAGGTTTTAAACATGCAAAGAATAATGAATCTTATGCTGAAGAGAGCTGTAGACCAGGACAGAAGTTACTGTTTTCCCCTCTTTCTGTTGACATAACTTTAATCACGGCCCCACCACTGCACGTTCTCTTGGAATGGCAGTCTAAGTCTATCGACTGATGTCACCTGATGCACCACCCTGTCCTGTGCATCTGGAGTCACATAGGCCATCTTTACACGCAGCCTGATGTTGCGTGTCTAATTAGGCTAATCAGTTGATTGATTACAGGGTCCTCCAAGAAATGACATATTCCAAAGCTTGTTCACATTAGGCATTTTTACATTAATCTTCTGGGACTATCCGATGGAAGCATGCAACACCGTCTTGGAGTGGAATTTGCAACACGATTGATTTGCAAGTGGTTACCTGAGCTAACGGGAGCAAGCACTATTCCCCTTTGGCATGTCTGACCCCCATGAGAGAAGTCAATACTCTGTTGCTTGTGCTCTAGTAGCGAGACCCTACTTCTGCTCTCTGCTCCCTGTGGAGTACAAGCTTCATCAAAAGCATTCTAATTTTGTGCCATGGCCTCTGGCTTAAACTAAAGAGCCAAAGAAATAGATCCCAGAAGAAGTCCAATATTTACAGAACCTTCATGAAACAGAGGTCACCCTGAGCTCGGGCAATGGCTGTGTTTCAGAGATTCGCCCTCATGCAGATTTACTCCTGTACGGAATTTTTTTGCACACTTCCAAAGTTTTCCATATAGAGATTAATATGAAATTGTTTGGGAGCATTTTCTTTTTTTTTATTATTATTATTGGTTCAGTTCACCGAGTTTGACATTCCTGCAGCCTGCGATCACCCAGTTACAGTGCAAAAACAGAGGTGGATGGGAGGAGGGCACGTAAGAAAAGTACCAGAAACAAATCTGAGGACGTAGGAGCCCGAGCACGGGAGAAAACTTCCCTCCACCTGGACAACGCAGTAGTATCAGCTCCATGGTCAGAAATATTCCCCTACAATATTTTCCAAGAAAAACCTTGATTCACCAAACTGTTTACATCTCCAGGAGCTGTAAAGTATAGAAACACTAACTTGAAATAACAGTAACTCCCTCTAGAAATGACAATTATTGTCAGTCAAAGGGCTTGGTAATTAGGGATTATTAAGTAGAAGGCAACTGTCTTTTATTCCAGTTGGTACGGTAAGCCTGCCAAAATTAGTGGCAATAGCATCTGCCTGTCATATATAATATGGCAGGAGATGGAGACTGCAAGCCTCATCCAGTCTGCCTGTTCCTGATGCAGTACTGCAGCGTCTGCCCAGTCTCGGGCTGTATCCTCACCTTCTCATGTATAAGGGTCCTCTGGGATTATCTCAGATTTTTTTATTTTTTTATTTTTTTTACTATTTTAGCTTCTATTGCCTTTGCTGGGAACTGTTCCATGCATCTGTCACCCTTTCCGTGAAGATATATTTCCTTAAGGTATTGCTGAATCTACTCCTTGGAGCCTGACAGACTGACCTCTTGTTCTAGAACATCTTTTCCACTGAAAAATGTTTGCTTCTTGTGCATCATTTATATCTTTGAAGTATTTAAATGTCTTTTTCATAGCCCCCTTTCTCTCCTCTAGGGTATACATTTTTATGTCCTTAAGGAATCTATGCAGTTAGGCAATGTGTGCCTGCTAAGGTTAAGAACTTAAGAACATGCCATACTGGGTCAGACCAAGGGTCCAACAAGCCCAGTATCCTGTTGCCAATCCAGGCCATAAGAACCTGGCAATTATCCAAACATTAAATAGATCCCATGCTACTAATGCCAACAAGTAGCAGCTATTCCCTATTGATTAATAGCAGTTTACAGACTTTTCCTTCAGGAACTTATCCAAACCTTTTTTAAACCCAGCTACACTAACTGCCTTAACCACATCCTCTGGCAATGAATTCCAGAGCTTAATTATTCATTGAGTGAAAAAGAATTTTCTCCGATTTGTTTTAAATTTGCTTCTTGCTAACTTCATAGAGTTCCCTCTTGTATATAATCTGAAAGAGCAAATAGCCAATTCACATTTATCCATTCAAGACCTTTTGTGATTTTATATACCTTTATCATATGCCCCCTTCAACCATCTCTTCTCCAAGCTGAACCGCCATAACCTCTTAAGACTTTACTCACAGGGGCATATGCAGATGACATGTGCTAAAAATAAGACACTTCATTAGCATATACATGCTAAACTTAGCTTTACTTCACCTGTTATGCCAAAAATATAACTCCTGCCACGGACCAGGTATTAACATTTTAGCGTGCACATTACTGAAAGGGTACAACTACCATCAAGAATTGTTGTGGCTAAAGGGTGAACGTGCTGTAACGCTCCATACTGCAGAGGACAGAAGGCTTTCATTCTGTCGAATAATTTCACAAGCTGGAATCTTTCTGATGACCGTTGCTGCTCTGGATGTGGGTAGTCTGGTCAAGGACCAGAGTCTTGATCCAGAATAGTGATGATTTGGGGGTTGAAAGCTTCTTTGAAGTCTACAGTTCATTTTGTTTGAGCAGAGCGCTCTTCAGAAACCTTCGAGGCTCTTCTAGATGGTGCTGCCCTGCTGTTCTGCCTGCAAGTAGGCCTGGCACCTGATTGTTTCCATGCAGTCCCTAAGGCTAGAGACACCGCATTTCATCATATTCCCTGCACAGAGCACCACAAGACCAAGGCTATCTTTGGCCCCAACACTACAAAATACTTGGATGAATTCAGGTATCCTCTAGAGTCAGGGCTGGTGTTTTGCCTCCTTGGCATCAAGGGGATAGATGTGACAGGCTGAGATGCTTTTGGGGGTGACAGACGGAGAAGATGTGACTGCTGCAATAGGAAGTGTTAAGGGGGAATGTGGAGTAGAGAAGAGATAACAAAGAGAAGAGGAGGTGACAGAGGAAAGACACCAACATACACTTAAGCACTTCAAAAAATCCATGCATTTATTAACTCAACACACATGTATTTCCAGTTAGAGGACAAAGGTCTTTGCTGTCATTGGCATGGTTAGAATGGCCAACAACTACAGCAGGCTTTCTGAAATTGGGCTTTAAAGGCATCACACTTGTTTTGGTTTGAGTGCAAGGCTGTTTTCTTTCAGCTTTCCATTTCTATTTTAGGCTTATATACACCTTTCTTCCCAAAAAGGAGATCCAAAATGATGTACATAAAAAGGCATCAACCTAACATAATAAATTCACAATAACATAATACATCAAAAAGAATACATAAGTATAAGAATAATAAAATAAATAATAGTAATAATAATAATAATAAATCACTGATAGAACCAACCCATCTCCTACTCTCACTAGGAAAATGAAAGGCCATATCAGATTCCTTCCATAAAACCCCAACATCATTTCATATCATAAATATAAAAATACAAAGTATCTAAAATTACCAATTACAATATTAATACAGTTCTAATCATAGTCTTCCAGTGGGGAATAATAGGGAAGGAAGTGCCAGTGGGGAGAAAAATACCCCAAACGCCACTGCTTAGGATGTCCCAGCATGCTCCTCTTTCACTGCAGACAGCAGGCCTTTAACAGAGTGCTTCCGGGTGCTTAGAGGCCCTGGCAGACTGTCATCCAGCCAGTGAGACGTTTATGGCAGAAGCCAACTGAGTCACGTTGGACAGATTCTTCCTTGGTTGCCCCCTTCCGTGTTCTCTTCTCTTACCAACTGTGTTCTTTCGTGCCACTCTTTCGAGACCCTTACTGATACAGAAGTCAAATGGGATGATACAGGCACTCACAGCTGGTTTATTCTCTCCTGGAATTCTCAGTTCTCTCCTCTCCAGGGGTCTGGTAGTTGTCCACGTTTTTCCAGCAGTGACAAGCAACCCTATGTACTGGCCTTACTTTGACCCAGTTTCGAAGCCAGGTGCTGGAAACAGAAGGAAAAGAGAACTGAGCATGCTCAATTTAGCATGCGCATAGTATTTAGCTTTCTCAATGCTATACAATGTTCTCTTGCTATTTAGAGATTGCATGTCTTAGTTAGCATGTAGGCTAATAGCATGGATGCACTGTCAAGGCAATGTTCTCCTGTGTGTGCTGTGCACACACAGGAGAACATTTATTGTATTTTGTATTAATTGGAAAAGGGACCTTGGGGTGATATGTGGCAAAACAATGCGACAAGGCGATAACTAAAGCCAGAATGCTGAGATGCATAGAGAGAGGAATATCGAGTAAGAAAAAGGAGATGATGATCCCCTTGTACAGGTCATTGGTGAGGCCTCACCTGGAATACTGTGTTCAGTTCTGGAGCCCATATCTCAAAAAGGATAGAGACAGGATGGAGGTGGTCAGAGAAGGGCGACCAAAATGGTGGGGGGGTCTGTACGAGAAGACCTATGAGGACAGGTTGAAGGATCTGAATATGTACACCCTGGAAGAGAGGAGGTGCAGGGGAGACATGATACAGACCTTCAGGTACCTGAAAGGTTTTAATGATGCACAATTGTCAAAACCTTTTCTGATGGAAAGGAAACAGTAGAACCAGGGGTCATTTAATGAAACTTCAGGGGGGATGACACAGAGCCAACCTGGAGAACTATTTCCTCATGGAGAGGGTGGTGGATGCCTGGAATGCCCTTCCAGAAGAGGTGGTGAGAACTCAAAAGGCCATGGGGTAAACACTGTGGATCCCTGAAGAGAAATGAAGAAAAGGGTGCATGGGGGTAACCTGCATAAAGAGGAAGTTACTACCCTTCACAGAAGGCGTGGGGATTACTACCATTAATCAATTAGCTTTGATGCTCTTGACACAACTGGGTCATTGTTCTGTGCTTGGATAGCAGGAGCAAAAGGCAAAAAAAGGGAAACTCGATTCAGCACCAACACTGGGCCCCGACCTTTTTTGGGTTCAGAGTGCCGACCCGCTGACATTAGGGATAAAGCAGAGGACGGCATCTTCAGCCAAGTCCAAGGCACCTTCAAGCAGCAGCAGCAGCAGCATTGCCTGAATTATCCAGAAGGCTGCTCACCCTGTAAAAACATTGCTCGCAGTACTTTTGTTATAGGTTTGACAGTTGCTTGGTTTTGATTGTTAATGTTACTGCCCTTAATATAAAGCTTGGGGGTAATGTGCATGAAACGGCGGTTACTGCCATTAGAAGTTTGCTGGGCAGACTGGAAGGACCATTTGCTCCTTTATGTTATGTTATGGTTATATTAGCATGGGCATTCGATTTTTACCAACTTGCATACAAAAAACCTTTCTAGCAAGAGTTTTGTTGCGTAGACTCCTTAAAATCATTTCAAAGGGCTTTCGGTGCAGTCTTTAATTTTTTGGTAGGACTATCTATATCCTTGTTGGGGGTACGACCTCCTGAAGTGGACACAAAATACTCCAGTACATTCATTCTGCAGCCCCTTCGTTACCTCTTCTGTCTCCCTGCATCCCCTCTTCGTGAACTCTGCTCACCGGGCAGGTCTCGCCTATGTATGCCCTGCTCCTCCATCTCTGTGTTTTCCCACCTGGTTACCCCTGTATACCTGGAACAGACCTCCTGAGTTAGGTGTCATGCTCCTTCTCTGGCCTCATTCAATTCCAGCCTAAAACCCACCTTCATCAGGCTGCTTTTAAGATTTAAAGCCTCTGATTCTCCTGACAATACCCATTGTCAACTGTAATCATTTTCCATAATAAGTGAATCTCCCAAAGCCTCTTCTTTGTCCATTTTATCTGTCTTAAATGGCATGTTAGCTCTATGGGGCAGGGATATCTCTTATGGCTAATAACGCTAGCCCCGATCTATCTACCTATGAGATCCTCCACGCTGTATGTATGTAGCTATAGCAATCTATCCATGCCACAGTATGCATGTGTCTATCTGTAAAGATGTCAAAAATATATTTAATACATTTATAAATAGCTATTAAAAACCCGATGAACCGCCAGCATCTGTAAAACATTTATTTTTGTGTGTAAATTCCCTTCTTCCAATTGTTTGCGTCCGTCTCCATAGCACAGCCCAGTCAGCTCTCTACCTCTGCTGCCACTTAAAATCCGTACAAAGCCCTCGAAGTTTTTCAAGCACAAAACAATCCCCGGCATTTTGGGTTTTCCTTATTGGCTGCTGTAAAGAACGTTGTCAGTGCAGTGACTTCATGAGGACAATTGATGCTTCTGTGCTTTTCAGAGCCAATTTCTGAGAGTAAAGGTAAAGTGGGAAAACATTAATATCAAATACCCTCATTTTAATGAAGAAAAAAGAAAACGCACATCGGGACCTGCGTCCGAGAAGTGAGAACAGTTTCCCCATTACCAATCAGGAGCACAGCAGGTACCCGTCGCTCACAAGGAAGATGGAGACGTCTTTATATCACCTCCCGTTCTCCTGCACCGCGCCTTCTTAGGGAATAATTGTTCAGCGTGCACTCTTTACAGATTATAATTAAACCATGAAACAGACAGCAAGTCTGCGTCCATTAAAGTAGCATATGGGAGCTCAGCCATGTGCCCTAATAGGAGTTTTGTTCCAGTCAAAGGCACTGGAAGGAAAGTTCACAATTACCACCCAAATAAACTCCCATTGTATTTTGTGATTAGCAAAATACATTACAGGAGAGGTCCCGGGCTTCAGGCGATTCAAAGTCACAGCCTTTCTAAACTGACACCCGTTATCTAACTTACAATCAGGTTGATCCAAAAAAAAAAATCAGCTCGGAGAACGGGCGCGCAGCGTTGAGCGCCCGCGTTCCTAACGCGCGCCCAGCCACCTCTCCTGGACGCGTGATCGAATAATTAAATGAAGGGTTGCGCTGCCAAGGAGGCGCTAGGGACAAATGTGCACCCCTAGCGCCTCCGCGGCAGCAGGCGCCCAGGAGAGGTGGCTGTCAGCGGGTTAGGAAAAACGGACGCTCTATTTTACGTAGTTTTTTTTTTTTCTGGGATCGGGGAAAATAGCTAATAGCCTCATCTACATGCATTTGCATGTGATTAGCGCTATCAGTTTCACAGGGTGGGGAGGGGGTTGCACATGTGTTTTGGACGCGCTAATCCTCTTATAGAATAAGGGGTTGTGGACACGCGTCCAAAACCCGCGTCCAACCATGGGTTAAACAGCGCGCTCGGCAGAGCACACGGTATCGGATCGGCCTGAAAGCTGGCTTTGATGTGAGACAGCCAAGCACCCCCTGGCAGGCACGCATTGGTGCACTGATAACCGTGATGCTTTTAGGGTGACATCATCAGGAAGAGTGCTGTGTCTCTCCTGTCCTCAGAACAATGTTAGCGCAGTGACCTCCAGGCATGCCTTGGCACGTTCTTCTTCATACATAAAAAAAAGGTATTATTTATTTAAAACATTTCTAGACCGCTCTATCCCCATGTTCTAGGCATCTTAAAAAAAAAATTACATTCATAAAAATGTATAAAAACAAGCATAAAAGCATATACAAATAATACAACACAACCACAGGTTACATTATTTTGACAGATTCGCAAACACACAAGATGATATGATTGCTAAGGAAAGAATAATAAACCGTCAGAACAAAATATTCATAACTGACTGCCTTTATAGGATTTCTGATTACCGGTATATAGCTTAATAAAAAGCTATTGTAAGAAGATGAACAGTTTTGAATATTTTGCTGCATTCCTGTTTCTGAAGAATGACAGGGAGTTGGTTCCACAGTAAGGCATGAGCAAACGTTCTCTTGACTCAGAAAGATGAATATTCTTGTGGCTGGGGACATTTAGATCTTACATTTCTGACTGGCCGATGCAACTTATGTATTTATTTACTTACTGTATTTATATTCTATGCATTTCAGAAGACCATGGCGGATTCAAGGGAAAATGTATAGGCATAATAAAAATGTCTAAAAAAATAAAACGTAAAATGATAAAACCAATTAAAAACCATAAAAATAAAAGAAATTAAAACTAATGTAACAAAGTATAGTTGACAAGCACACATAAAAAGCATGACTGCATAAAAGTATCACGTATGTCCCATATGTCAGCCTAGAATGGAATAGCAAATATTTTGAATCTCAGTTTTCACCGAACATGCTTAAATAAATACGTTTTTAAGGCTTTTTAAAATATTGCTGGTCAGCCATCAGGCACAATTGTTCCGGCAGCTTGTTCCAAAATGCTGGACCAGCAACTGAAAAGGCATGCTCATGAGAGATCACTAAATGTACAGATTTATATGACGGTACCTCAGGAATATTTTTCTCAGTGGAGAGCAGTGAATGACCAGGAACGTAGGTCAGTAGAATGGCCCCAATCCAAGGGGCAATCTCATTGTTTTTAATCAATTTGTGTATCAGCATAGACATTTTATATTCTCTCTGCCATCCCATGGGCACCCAGTCAATGGTGGGCTGTGGCCCACCCACTTTGTGCTCAAGCCCACCTACTCAGAGTTACCCAGCGCTTGAGAAGAGAGGCCTGATACAGGGTCATCGCAAAACTCATCCCGTGTGGCCTGAGACCTGACCTTCGCAGGGCCGTCGCGAAGCTCATCCCACGTGGCCTGAGAAGAGAGGCCTGACCATCTCAGTGCTGTCGCGGAGCTTAACACACATGACCAGAGAAGAGGCCTAGCAGCAAGGAGGTCCGGAAGAGAGAGAGAGAGGCCCTAATAGAATGTGTGTGTGTGTGTTTGTGAATGTATGAGAGAGACAGAGACAGAATGGGAGTGAGAAGCATCTGTGTGTGCATTTGTGTGAAAGAGCATGGGAGTGAGAAGCCAGTGTGTGTGTGTGTGTGTGTGTTTGTGTGTGTGTATGTATGTATGTATGTATGAGAGAGCATGGAAGTGAGAAGCCTGTGTGTGTTTGTATGAGAGCATGGGAGTAAGAAGCCTGGGGGTGTGTGTGTGTGAATGAAAGAGAGCAGTCTGTGTGTGTATGTATGAGAGCATGGGAGTGGAGAGCCTGTGTGTGTATGTATTAAAGAAAACATATGAGTGAGAGAAACAGTTGGTATGAGAGAGAGAGCATGTGGGAGTGGAAGCCTGCATGTGGGAGAGAGAATGTAAGAGAACCTGTGTGTGTGGAGGGGGGGGGGGAGGGATAGAAACCTTCATGTGAGATTGGGGACCTGTGTATGTGTGTGTGTGTGGGAGTGGGAATCTGTGAGTGAGAGCATATGACAGTGAGAGCCTGCATGTGAGAGAGAGAGCATATGAGAGTAGGAGCATGAGTGGGAGCCTGTGTGTATGTGAGAGAGAGCATGCAAGAGTGGGAATTTGTGAGAGAGAAAAAATGTGTTTGAGAGAGTGCATGTGAGAGAGAATCCGTGTGTGTGTATGAAGGAGGAAGGAAAAAAAGACAAGAGGAGAAAGAAGCAACAAGAATAAAAGAGACTAAAAAAGGAATTAGGAAAAGACAGACAAAGGGAACAAAGACTGGGACCAACCGTTTAGCAAAATAAGATCAGACAACAAAGGTAAAACAAATATATTTTGACTTTCAGCAATTGGAATATGTCATCCTTGGGAATGTGCATTTCTTATATAATTTGCATTGTGCTGTTTCTTCAGTATTCCAGTGTTCACAGAGTCCGGTTTCTCAGGCTTTCCATTTCAGTTTTGTCTGTATGTTTGTTTCTAATTTGTAGTCCCTTATTCTATATCAGGTAAGGCTCTGTCTGTGTTGCACATGTGTGACAGTACTTTGGCTAGTGTGTAATTTCTCTGTAGGGATTTGTAGCAGTTCGGTTGTTCTGTTTGCCCAGTATGTAGTGTATTAGTATTCTAGGGCTTGGCGTAATGTTTGCCTGTGCTGCCTTTTTTTAGATAAGGTTGCTGCTGTTTGAGTGCTGAGAGTTACTGCTGTTATGGTATGGCTTGGGAAGGTTCTCGGTGGGGTTTTCTTTGTAGGGATTTGTCTTACTTCACAAACGTGTTTTGCATTGGAGGGAGTTTGTTTTGCTGTCCTAGTTCTGTTCTGCACCTGTTGCAAATCTTATGTTCTTACGATGAGTATTATGATTATTGCTGTTTATTGTAGATATGATATTCTCTACATTTTTAGAAAGAGGATTCATAAAAGAATACATTTATATTTGTTTGATTACATCTGATTTTTTTGTTCTGTTACTTTTTACGTGATGTGTATTTACAAATTGCAATTCATATAAAATAAATTAATATAGATTAATAAGGAATTTTTAATGCTGGCAAGTGCTTGAAATAATAGAAGTAAAATATTTTAAAGCATCACTCATGATGAAACTACTCAGAAATCCATTGTCAGGTGCACTCTAAGGAGTACAACTAGAAGGGCCTAGACCTGTAGGTCAACTGCCCACCCATGTTAATCTTGGGCCCCCTCAACAATTCAGTTCTGGCTACACCACTGCACCCAGTGAAGGGCATTCAAATCTGGAGTAATGTCTTGAAATCGTGACATGCCCATGAATAAACGCGCTGCGGAATTTTGTAAAATCTGTAAAGATTTCCACAAAGACACGGGCAAACTCAGAAGCACAGAATTGCAATAATCAATGCCATTTAACCCTAGTGCCTGTAATACCGAACGAAAATCGTCAGCATGTAAAAGAGGCTTCCGCAGCTTTCCGATTTTGAAAAAAAAAAAAAAGAAGATTTAATAATATCTTTGATCTGAGGCTTCATAGAAAGCTCGCTGTCAAAAACCACACCAAGGCTTGTGACTTCAGAAGAGACTGGAACCGTAGTGCCACCAACAGAAAATGAAGAAGCTGCATTGTTCGAGAGAATTATCTCTGTTTTACTGAGGCTTAATACAAGTCTATAATGGGACAGCCATGACCTAATGAAAGGAATGGAAAGATCCAGTAAATCCGGAGTAGATTGCCTTGTTGCTTGCTTCGGGATCATCCGCATGCAACCTACAACGTTACACAGACGGAGACACATTGGACTCTGTTAGGTAAATAAGAAGCAAACCAGTCCAGCACCCAAAAATACCAATTTGCCAAAGATGTGACAATAAACTGGAGTGGTTTAAGGTGTCAAACGCTGCTGAGATATCTAGCAGCACCAACACAACACATTTGCCAAGTCTCAGTTTCTTCTAATAAAATCAGTGCTAGTGAGCAGTAAAATCCAGGTGCTATAAAACCTCATGAAACCAAACTGATATTGGTAAATCATTATTTAAAGCATTGTGGATCATTGTGAAAACCCTGTATTGTATGCGAAATTCAACAGCCTCCTAATGGGAGGCTATTAACACCAGGGTAATATGTTCAAATCTGAAGGTCCCAGTTAAAATTCTGGCTGCAGAATTTTGAATAAGATGGAAGGCCCAGAAAAAGGGAATGAATAATCTGTGCTAATGAAAACCAGAGATCGGACCACTAACTGAAAATCTGCACCATCAAAGTAAGGTTTTTAAATGATGCAACATTCATAGTTTCCAGCATGACCTCTGCACTTGGATGGTAACTTTCAAATGGGCACATGGGTGCACCTATACCCGTGTGCGTCAGCGTGCACGCAGAGACGCAGCCATTTATAACGCGCGCGCATGTATGCACACGTTGTAAAGTAGCCTAGGCCTGCACATGTATGTATGCACCTATGTCTCAGCTTGTGCAATGCCCAGCAGTTTAGGTCGGCTTACAGGTGCACAGCTGGCTGCAGTTTAAAAACAGACGCACGTCCAGCCGAGGACCACTTTCACTAGTCCGTCCACCGTTTCTCCTAGGTTCTCCCCAAAAGCCCCCCCCCCCCCCCCCCGGTTATATAGCCTGCACTCTCCCCGGGTCCCCCAAACCCTCACAGATGACTGCATTTTTTTTTTTATTTACACCTCCTCCACAGCAGAAGTAAAGTTACATGGCACTGGAGCTGGGCACGCGCCCAGGCGTATAGGTACTTGCGTGCACGTCTCTTTGCCTGGCCCCAGAATGCACACACACACCCCCCCCACACACACACACACACACCACACCCGCGCCACGCCCCTTTTCTTTTGCTGCGAGATGCGTGCGCATCTGCCCACTTTATAAAACAGGGTGATCACGCGCTAGGGTTAGATGCACGCACACCAATCTCTCGATTTCAGCACGCACCCAGCTTTTAAAAGTCACCTCTAAGAATTTAGTGCGTGCTTTGAAAATGTCAATTTTGAATCAGATATCACCCCTAGGTTTTGGACTTCCTGAACAATTGGGGGTAGAATGATCGAAGGAAAAGGATTCTCACTCTTCCTGCTAAGAAAAATGATCTCAGTTTTGTTTAAATTTAAAGTAAGTATTTTTTTTTTTTTAGGATAGCCCCCTTTTAATAAATAAACTGAAAATAAACCAAGAGTACTCTGCGTGTCAGAGAGGCAAGGGAAGCAAAACTGAATGTCATCAGGGTAGGCACAGAGTAGTTCAATGCGAGCCAGAAAGGAGTTTGCATAGTGGTCTGAGATAAATATTGAAAAGAACGCAGAAAGGGATGAATCCAGTATGCAGAAGAAACCAGTCGCAGATCGAAGGGCTGCATTTTATTTGCTGCATTCTATTTGAAAGGTAGGAAGAAAATCAATTTAGTAGTGTCCCACCAATACCAATCAGCCCGAGGCGGATACATAGTATTTTGTGGCCTATGGTATGAAATGCTGAAGAGAGGTCTAGACGGACAAGTAAAAAAAAAAACTAGAATGTCCATCGAACCCACAATGAATTGCATCTGAACTAGATCTAAGGAGCAACTCTATACTATGCTTTTTACGGAATCCAAACTGAAAGTTATCTAGGGCGTGCTTGTCATTCAAAAAAATGCGTAGTTGCTTCAGAGCAGCGCCCTCCGTAAGTTACCCTTGCTGGAAACAGTATGGATGAGATTTATATGTGCTTTGTTAGATTACTGACATCATCCATTGTTTTGTTTTTTTTTGAGGAGAGGACAAATCAATGCTTGCTTAAGTGGAGGAGGTAACCTTCCATGTGAAAGAGGCAAATTGACTAATCTAGAGAGTGGCTCACTAATATCATCTACCAAAGCTCACGTGATGGCAGTACTGCAGGGATAAAGTGGTGGAGTTCATGCTTTTAGCTATGGTGACAATATCTCCCCTACTGATTTCCTCAAAAGAAGGTCAACGTGAGTCATCACCATCAATGAGAAGATCACCTGGCTTAGGAAGTTGTGATAACTGGGAATCCAAATCGGCAATTTTCTTTTGAAAACAGGCAGAAAACTGAGTTGGAGAGAGATCAGAAGAGCAAACTTTAAAGACCTTATTACTGTAAGTGAGTCTAGCCACAGTAAAAACGAATCCCTTGGAATTGTTGACTGAATAGATTTACCGATGTGGAGGGTTTTGTTTTTTTTAAAATTAATGACAGATTCTCTGCAGGCATTTAACACGTATGACATTCGCGTCATCGACGTTCATCTTTGCGTGATGATGCCTTGTACTGCTTCGGATCAGGCGTAAATCATGGGGGCTCTATGACAACGCCTGACAGAAAAATGAATTAAGAGGAGAAATGGTATCTAAAATAACAAAAAAAAAAAGTTATTCCAATTGTTGATTTTATCTGAAAGATCACGGCAGTTTGTGACGCCGATTTTGGGGAGCCCAAATATCATAAAAGTTTGTCTCTGTCAGTTGGGCCTTGTTTAACTATAAATCACCTTAAGGGCGGGAAAGTGTTCAGGGTTCCAAGGAACTATAATTCGAAAAGTAAAGTAAAAAGTGATCACTCCAAGGTATTTCTTTGCAGGATACATGAGGAAAACCTTGTGCTTTCATAGACTTACTAATGAAAAGTAGACCTAAAATATGACCGTCACAATGAGTGGGTCCCATGACCTTTTGCTCCCAGCCCAGTGCATGCATGGAAGGTAAAATATTTCCACAGGAAGGAAATGGGGGCACTAACCTCAACGTGCAGGCTGAAATCACCTAACACTACGATGTTGCTTTAAAATGTGTCCATGCTCTTTACAGTAGAAAATATATTGCTAAATTCCAGGTTATTTTGGTGAAAGTAGGGTACAGGGCCCTGGTGCTTATTGGAAAATTGATTTTGACTTAACAACGTTTCAACTTAGGGTTTGGTTTGCAGGATCCAATTGTATATTGAGAATCGTATACATAAGAATTGCTGAACTGGGTTAGACCGAGAGTCCATCGAGCCCTGTCTCCAACAGAGGCCAATCCAGGTCACAAGAGTACCTGGCAAGATCCCAAACAGTAAATAGATCCCATGCTGCAATCACACACTGATAAAATAATGGCTATTCCCAGGGACAGTAACTTTCAAATGGGTGCATGTGTGCGCATCGGCGAGCGCCCAAAGACGCACCAGTCTATAGTTTCCTGGTTCACCCCTAGAGCCCTTTTTAAAGATCGGAGTTACTTTGGCCACCCTTCAGATACACTACACAATTTTAATAATAGGTTACACATTACTAATAGATATGCAGTTTCATTTTTTTAATTCTTTCAGAACTCTGGGATGTATACCATCTGGTCCGGGCAATTTGCTAAACTTTAGTTTGTCAATCTGCCCAATTACATTTTCCAGCTTCAGCATGATTTGTTTCAGTTTTTCTGAACCATCACCATTTTTTTCCCGCTTTTCCAAGCTACTTTTTCTGTTCAGCAGTAGGTTGTTTTTTTTAATAGTTAAAAGTTTAAGGGCTAATTTTAAAAGCCCTGTGCTCATGAAATCTGGGAGACACGTGCGTGGGGACTTTCAAATGCCCGTAGCCACACGCGTATCTCCCGGTACGTGAAGAAGAAGGGGTTCCTGAAAAATGGGCGGGCCAGAGATGGGGGTCTAGTCAGGTCATGGATGGGGCATGGGCGGGCTGGGGCAGCGCCATTAAGGCACTGTCCCGCTGAAGCGCGTGCCGGGAACAACGGACCCACGGAAGTTGCTGCTGCCTCAGAGAACACTTAAGTATAAAAAAAAAAAATAGGGTAGGCAGGGGTCGAGGTTAGTAGGGGAAAAGGGAGGCAGATTAGGTAGGGGGTTTAAGACGTTCCCTCCCAGTCTGGCCCTTTACTGGGATCTGGGCCTATCGCGTTGCCGTGCATGTTGTAAAATCCCCCCTTACGCACGCGAGTTGGCATTCGCGCGCACACGTGCGCATCGATATAAAATTGTGTGTGCATGTGCGCATGGGTAGCGGATTTTATAACATGCACGTGTCGACACGCGCATGTTATAAAATTGCTGCATCCATGTGTGCGCCGGCAATCGCGCGCGCATGGATATCCGCGCGTGTCTTAAAATTTACCTTTGTGTTACTGTGCCTGAGTATACATCTTTATAATATCTAACAGGATACAGTTCTCGGTACGTGTTTTCAAAGGTATGGATTATGCTTTCATGGTGTTTCCTTTCTATAGAATTTGCAAATGCTATTTAATATTCATTTTTTATTTCTAATGTTCTCACCGATTTATTTCAGTACCTGAATGTAATCTGCTTTGATGTACCAGAAAGGCAGAATATAATTTACATAAATAAACAAATTATTTAGTTATTTTCTCATGACTATTGCTGTTTTACATACTCTTAAGTCTGAATGAGAAGCTACAAGTTTTACGCTGAAGAGGGCCAAGATTTAAATTATTTTATCAAGGATAACAATGTTAGTCATATTAATTATTAAAATTTTTGCTTTCTTTTTCAAATAACAGCAAACTCCTTCAGATTCTTAGAAATTGTTATCCCAGGATGAATGGATGTTTTGTAAATCACCACTATATCAGTACTAGTATAGTGCACTCTGCAACGTATAGAAGTTTATTTATTTGTAGCTTTTTTATACCGACATTCATTTAGTAACATCACATCGGTTTCAATTTAACATAACGGATAGCAACAGCGCTTTACAACTGAACAGTTGAGATAGAATAATAAACAAGCTAGTTAACTCTAAAGAACAATTGGGATACTTATATAATCAAAACACATAAATATTGCGAGATAAAATACAAGTTGAAAACATGAACAAAAAATTGAAGATATGTAAAACAGGAGGGAGATTATCAAGAAGTTTGAAAATAACAAGCTAGTTAAATCTAAAGAACAATTGGGATACTTATATATTCAAAATACATAATAAATATTGTGAGATAAAATATTGTGTATAATTGCATAATTGTGCGCCTTGATTTTGGAGGGGGCAGATTTAACTGAAGCCAAAAAGTGTGGAATCTAGGCTGCTTTTCTGGGTCTGAGAAAAAATAAACCCTTTATTTCTGGCTTTGTACCTATTGGGGGTGAGGCTGATTGAATTGCCTGGCCATAAGACTATTGGGTTGATGAAGAGCAGAGTCTTCTGTCTGGCTTCCAGAATTGCTAAGTGAACTTTTACTGTTTAAAAGATATTATAGAAGTTGTGTATAATTTTGGAGGGGGCAGATTTAACTGAAACCAAAAAGTGTGGAATCTAGACTGTTTTTCTGGGTTTGAGGAAAAAACTCAGAATAAAGTGCATGCCAAGGAATATTTTGGTCTCTGATAATCTCAACTGTTAAAAGCCATCCCTCCCTACCCCTCTCTGCCCAACCACCCCAGAGGTTGTTCTTCTAATATAGTTTTGCTGGGATACATAATTGGTAACAAGATAATTTGCTCTTTTTTTTTTTTATATCAGATTAAATGAGTTCTCTATCAAATCAAATGAACAAGATGACTCTTATTCAGTGTAACAACTGTGGAGCCTTTATCTTCAGGCAAACCATTTGTTCACAACTTTCCTCAATGATAATGGAGTTAGCTCACCTTAAAGCTGAATTAGCTACAATAAAAAAAGGAATTAGCAACCTCCAAGGAAGCCTCCCCTAATCTTACAGCATTCAGGAATCCCCCCCCCCCCCCCACCACCACCACAGAAGATTCAACTCAGGTAGGAAAAGACCTGTGACCCAAAGACACCCATTCTTCACAATAGCACAGCCCAGATGCCCTCCTCCTCCACTTACACAGAGCATCCAGAAACCCAAGAATAAAGGGATTACAGTGGGCTTTGGTAGGATAAGACCTGTGGATGCAAAGACACGCACGCTCTCAAGTGACACAAGTACGTATTATGCCTTCTTTGTATTGGAAAATGGAGAAGCTCTAGCAATGGAGACTCGTGTGGGATTGGAAAGGAAAGAAGAAACCCAATGCGCATAGAAATTCCATAACACAACCAAAAACCATTTGAAGCTGCTCATTGAGCTGGGAGATTCAGTCATCAGAGGCATTGATATGGGAACCCTTTTTGAAAGGGAACACTATTTTTAGATAGTCAATGCCATCAATGAAGAAAGTAAGGACTCTGAAGTTGACCTTATCATCCATCTTGGAACCAATGACCTTGCTAGAAACAACATCCAAGTGGTACAGAGAGATTTCCAGACTCTGGAGAAGCAGATTAGGTACATGGCAAATTCTATTGCCTTAAGAACATAAGAAATTGCCCTACTGGGTTAGACCAAGGATCCATCAAACCCAGCATCCTGTTTCCTAAGGTGATTAATCCAGGCTACAAGTACCCAAACAGTAGATATCATGCTACTGATGCCAGTGATAGCAGTAGCTATTCTCTAAAAGGTAGATTTTAAAACAAGCATGTGTGCACGGTTCCTGGCATGCGCACATGGATGCGATCATTTTATAACATGTACACGTCGGCATGCGCATGTTATAAAATATGATGTCTGCATGCACATGCACATCATATTTTAACATCCACGTGCGCATGTGCGGGCAATCCGTGACTCATGAGCCCGGGGGGAGGGGGGGGGGGAATTTTTGAAATGACGTGTGGCGACACAATTGGGCCTTTCCCAGTTCCCTCCCAGTCCGCTACAATTAATGAGGTACATCCTAGACAAACTGGTTGACGGATAGGAGACAGCGTGTGATGGTAAATGGAACCTACTCTGAAGAGAGAACGGTGTTAAGCGGAGTGCCGAAGGGATCGGTGTTGGGACCGGTTCTGTTCAATATTTTTGTGAGCAACATCGCAGAAGGGATAGAAGGTAAAGTTTGTCTATTTGCAGATGATAGTAAGAGTTGACATGCCTCAAGGAGTAGAGAGAATGAAAAGTGATTTAAGAAAGCTTGAAGAGTGGTCGAAGATTTGGCAGCTGGGATTCAATGCCAAGAAGTGCAGAGTCGTGCATCTGGGCTGCGATCATCCAAAAGAGCTGTATGTGATGGGGAGTGAAAGACTGATGTGCACAGACCATGAGAGGGATTTTGGGGTGATAGTGTCTGGGGATCTGAAGATGGTGAAGCAATGATAGCTAAAAACAGAAGAATGCTGGGCTACATAGAGAGAGGAATAACCAGTAAGAAAAAGAAGGTAATGATGCCCTTATACAGGTCCTTGGTGAGGCCTCCACCAGAGTACTGTGTTCATTTCTGCAGCCCGTATCTTAAAAAGGATAAAGACAGGATGGAGGCGATCTGGAGAAGGGCGACCAAAATGGTCGCCCTTCTCCAGATCGTCTGTATCAGAAGTCTTATGAGGAAAGGCTGAAGGATCTGAATATGTACACCCTAGAGGAGAGGACGTGCAGGAGAGATATGATACAGACCTTCAGATACCTAAAAGGTTTCAATGTTGTATGAACCTTGAACCTTTTCTGTTGGAAAGAACCAATGTCAGGAAATATTTGTTCATGGAGAGGGTGGTAGAGGCCTGGAATGCTCTTCCTGATGAGGTGGTGAAGAAAACAGTCAAAGAATTGAAAGGGGCACGGGATAAACACTGTGGATCTCTAAATGCTAGAGGAAGAAATGAGATAAGCCTGCTGGGGGGTAACTTACTGGTACGCTGCTTACTACCCTTAGCAGAAGGCATGGAGATCACTACCCCAAACCAATATGCTTTGATACTTTTAATGCAACGGCAACATTGCTCCCCGCTTAGATGGCAGGGGGATAAGAGGAATTGGATTCAGATGACAACTGCAGGGCCCCAACTTCCATGGACTGATACTCAGACATAAGGGAAAAAGCACAGGACTGCTTCTACAGCCAAGTCCTAAAGGAAACGAAGGATGGTTTCTGCCCATAATCGATAAACCTTGACACTTTTGATGCAACTCCAACATTGCTCTCTGCTTCAGTAGCGGGGGAAAAGGGGAAATGGATTTAGACAGCAACCAACGAGGGCCCCGACGTTTACGGTCTGGGGAACTGATAAGCATGGGGGGGGGGGGGGGGTAACCTGCACAGAGCGGCAGTTACTCCCCTTAACTGAAAGCATGGGATTACCACCCTTAACCAACAAGTCTTGATGCTTGTGATGCAACTCCAACATTGCTCTCTGCTTCAGTGGCAGGGGAAAAGGGGAATTGGATTTAGACTTTTATGGTCTACAGAACTGATAAGCATGGGGGGTAACCTGCACAGAGCAGCAGGTGTTTAAAATCATGAGAGGTCTAGAACGGGTAGATGTGAATCGGTTATTTACTCTTTCAGATAGTAGAAGGACTAGGGGACACTCCATGAAGTTAGCATGGGGCACATTTAAAACTAATCGGAGAAAGTTCTTTTGCACTCAACGCACAATTAAACTCTGGAATTTGTTGCCAGAGAATGTGGTTCGTGCAGTTAGTATAGCTGTGTTTAAAAAAGGATTGGATAAGTTCTTGGAGGAGAAGTCCATTACCTGCTATTAGGTTCACTTAGAGAA
Source organism: Rhinatrema bivittatum (assembly GCF_901001135.1). Taxonomy (NCBI): domain Eukaryota; kingdom Metazoa; phylum Chordata; class Amphibia; order Gymnophiona; family Rhinatrematidae; genus Rhinatrema; species Rhinatrema bivittatum. The sequence goes on from NC_042623.1 coordinate 187,686,604, forward strand.
TAGCCACTGCCATTAGCAATGGTTACATGGAATAGACTTAGTTTTTGGGTACTTGCCAGGTTCTTATGGCCTGGATTGGCCACTGTTGGAAACAGGATGCTGGGCTTGATGGACCCTTGGTCTGACCCAGTATGGCATTTTCTTATGTTCTTATGTTCTTATGCTTGTGATGCAACTGTAACATCGCTCTCTGCTTCGAAGGAGGGGGTTGGGGGGAGGGTGGAAGGAAGGAGGAATTTGGATTCAGAGACAACCAAATTGAGCCCTGACGTTTTTACAAGCTGGGGTACTGATGCACAGACATTAAGGAAAAACACGGGACTGCTTCTATGGCCAAGACCATAAGCAAAGCAGGTCAAGCAGCACCGACTGATACATGGGGGTAACCTGCACGGCGCGGCAGATGCTACCATGGGAAGCTTCCTGGGCAGACTGGACGGACCATTGGCCCTTTTCTGCCATCATTTCTATGTTTCTGTGTTAGTGCTCTGCTTTGTAGCGTGTCAGGGCTGTGCAAAAACTGCAGTGGTGTTAAAGTGTTTACAGAAGCTTATTTTTGTCTGCCCTAAATATGTAAGTCAAAGGTGGCAAATCACATTTTCTCTGAATTAGCACCCGCTGGTGTCTTTTCCCCTTTGAACACGCTCCAGGTTGCTCAGGGCTATGAACTGCTGCACTGAGGCTTGGGAGATTCAAGGTTTGGATATCTTGTCCACAGGAAGTAATAAGTCCCCTAGGACTCAGCAGGTGACATTCAACCCTCGGGGGGGGGGGGGGGGGGGGGAAGAGGCCTGTTGGACAGCCCCCCAGCTGGCGTCTTCTGCAGCAGTGCTGAAGACTTAAGATTTCACAAAAAAAAAACCCCCTAATCAGCTGGAGATTCTGCTCAGGGCCCAGTAATCAGGCAGGCCGAAGACAGCACAGGCACGTCCAAAGGAATGGAAATAGTCTGAGTGAGCGTTGCCAGACGATTCAGTTGTATATGCATCCGGAACCAGTGCTGTGTGTAGTAGATTATTTCCTGTCCCCCAAACGTTTGGCTGTGTTCTTGTATTTATTGTGAAACATTCAGTCAGGTGCCAGGGCTTGTCTTGTTTGACATCAGAATGTTTGTCCCCTGACGGAGGTTCAGGCCAGCACTGATGCAATGGTTTCCCCCAGGCACGCCCTTAGGGTGTCACATCCTGCTGAGGTGCATTCTACAAGCACAGATCAACAAAGGCGGAGGGAGGACCCCCATTGTGTTGTTGCATCACAACATAGTGTTCCTGCATGGATCACTACCTTCTATTCCCCCTTGTGACGTCGTTGGCGGCAGGACCCATCCATCACTTGCTGTTTCAGAAACCGCTCAAGGCATTTGAAACCGGAGCACCGCTAAGGGTTCGGCTTTGTCTTGAGCATTGCCCTGGTCCATCCTTAGCAAAAATATTAAATGTTTGGGTTTTTTTCTGGCAATTCTGTGATAGCTCTAATGGCAGCTGCTGCACTTTATAGTAAGGACTGGGATTCCGCTAGAAATACTGTAGATCGATAGCATTCTCCTGTTATTCCCTACAGTGAGTGTACTACCTTACGGACACCAAGGAGTTCACAATATTCTAATATTTACAGTAGTTAGCACTATAGCACATTACTGTAGCAAGCTCAGTATATTAATTGCACCTACTCGTTTAAAACCGCAGCTTTGTTTTTGTGATTGTACATATTGTGGGTGAATTTACTAGGGTAAATGGATCCACACAACAAGTTGAAAAAATGTTCTTCCGCACAAAATATTTTGTATTATGAAGTACTCCCACCGGTTAGGACACAATGGGACTGAAGTATCCGGCAGCATAGTATGCCAGGACTGGAGTCAAATATTGCATTTTTTTTTTCCTGGAGCAGTGAGTGTCCAGTGGATGGTTAGAGCAGCTTGCAAAACATTCTGGACTTTAGGGTGTGGATTTCAGAGACATATTGTTTAATTATTTTTTTTCAGTGGCTAAAGACGATTTACGATGCACGAGCCTGCATCATGCACCTTTTCTTTGATCTACTGGTGCTAAAAAATAAAAACAAACTCAAAGACAAAAGAAAATTGGCATCTTTTGAATTTCAATAAGATTGTCATGGACTATTGAATTCCTTTTCTTTTCTTCTGCATACACAGTTTTTCTCGGTTAATGAAATAGAAAATAGAACTGTAATTGGTGCTTTTTAAATAATTAGAAGTGTGCTAAGGGTCCTCGCAGCCTTACCCTTTGGAAGCTATTTCTGTAAAATCAAATGAAAAAAAAAACAGACCAGGTACAATGTCCAGTATTGTTTTAGGGTGGTTGTTTTTGCTTTTTTTTAATATTTATTTTGGGTCAGCAAATGAATCAAACCAAAATAAACATCAAAGGAGTCAAAAAATGAAAAGAAAAAAAAAAAGACACAAAATGAAAAAACAAATCAAAACTTTTTTTTTTTTTTTTTTGCCTGCACATACCCAGTAGAAACCAGCACTGTGACAGAATTCAAACGAGACGGGGGCAGATTACAGAAACAGGCTTGGGAGATTGCAAACAACTCACCCTTTATGCCCTTGAGCGAGGAAGCAAGCAGAGCGGCCCATGCAATAAAGGGCCCTCGATCTAGCGCACGGGTTAACCCGCGGTTGGATGCACGTTTTGGACGCGCTAGACTAGCAGCCGATGCAATGAGGGGGTTAGCGTGTCCAAAATGCGCGTCCAAGTGCGTAGCTAATAGCGCCCATCACGTGTACGTGCCATGTAAATGAGGCTATCAGCTATTACCCCCAACGCAAAAAAAATCACCGGTCAACCATGCATGTTTTTGACACGGCAAATTTAACCCTGTGGTTTCTACGACCCAGTATCGTTGTGATACTGCTTGCAGAGCTGAAAATTAGGGAAAAAAATGTAAGGGCTCGATTACAAATTCTGGGAGGAAGAATATACGCGCTGCAGGTGTGCGTTTGTATTGTACGGGTGAGTTATCTGCGGGGGGGGGAGGGGATAAAACGGACACTCGCCATTAAACGCACATTTTCCTGGCCCGCGCCCAGCCCACGTCTCCTGGGCGACCGATGCTTTTGAGCGCCAGGGAACTCACCGTTTTAGCGGAGCCCGTCCTTTTTTTTTTAAACGCGGCAGCTCATTAAAATATAGCATCCGGCGCTCAGGAGAGGTGACATGCGCGCGCCGGTTCGGACGCACGTTTTTACGCAGCCTGATATTGCGGTTGGCCTGAGGGAGAGGTGAAAACGGGGAAACCGAGAGCAGATAAAGGAAGCGCGGGGTAGCCGGGTGGGCACCGGCAGACTCCAGCTCTCCAGAAACCAACCAGGGTCGTTGCAGGCAGGTAGGGCGGCGGTGGCCAAGATAAAGGAAGCGTGACGTAGCGAGGCTGCAGACCATGGAGCAGCTGGGAGGGCTTCCCAAACTGTGGGTCGGGACCTCGAAGGGACCTTCAAGCTGGACCTTCAAGCTGGATCATGTGCCTCAAACGGCAGCATCTTTAGGCATCAGCAGCAGGAACATTAGTAGTGGAAGTTCGGTGTGTGGGGCCTGTGGGCCAGCACGCACTCACGGGCCCTGCAGTTTTGGTGCTGGCAGGAAGCCCTTGCAGAAGGACAGATCCGGGGGGGGGGGGGGGGGCATTGCAGAGCCTGTGAGCTTGCACTGTCTCAGAGGCTCCACAGACTGAATTTCATTGCTAACGCTGCTGCTGCTCGCAGATCACTGTCGGACTCAGAACCAGCCATAAGAGGAGGGGAGGGGAGAGCTCAGAGTGTGTGTGTGTGTGTGTGGGGGGGGGGGGGGTCGATGGCGATGGCCCTGGCTTTTCTCTCCCTGTTGTCCCTGTCATCGGCCTGTCCTCTCTCTCTCTTCCCACCAGTTGTCGTCCATCTTTGTCCCAGGGCCAAAAGGAAAATGTCACCGCTGACCCTGGCCAGGGGAAGGGGATGTTTGAAGGGAGGAATTCATCTGCTGGAATCATCTGAGGGTTGGACCTGGTGGAGAGGGGACTGGCTGTGGATTGTGAGAGAGACAGGGAAATGACAGAAGATTGACCTGGGGGACGCAAGCGTCGAGCTGGGAGGAGTGCTCAGCTGGGGAGGATACGACTGCAGGGGAAAGCAGTGAGGCTGGGAGGTGAGGGAGACTGGATGGGGAAATTAGAAGGGAACGGAGGATGGGGTGAAAGGGATGGCAGAGGATCAAGTTGGTTAGAAGAAGAGCGTGGGGTGAGAGAGGTTCAGTGGGGGGAACGGGATCAGTTGGGGAGGGGAGAGAGGAGTTGTGGGACGAGGGGGACCCACTGGAGAGGAGGAGGAGGAATTGGATGGGGGAGAGGGGATTAAGAAGGGGCTTGGATAAGAAGTGCTGTCCTGCAAACTGGTTAAGGTTTGTTACTGCTGGTAGCTGCGTGCGCAGAGTGCATGGGCCAGTCGATCTCTTCCTGCCATCATCTGCCGTGTTACCATGTTGTGGTTTACACCTCGGCAGAATATTCTTTTTGCCAGCTCTGAAGTGCGTCCAGCGGCTGCTGACTAGCCTTTTTCCCCTGCAGTTTCGTTACTTTTTAAAATCAGTCAGCCAAGACCTCAGCAGGCAGGCTTTGCCTGGGAGCCCCCAAGACAGATTGCACAGGTGACCCCTACTAGCATCTCACTGTACACTTCATCAGCAAAAACGTGTCTTCTGCCACCTCTACCATCTGTCCTCTCGCTGTGAGCTCACAGCTTTTTCAAAGCCTACAGCAAAATTTTTGTACTTTTTAACTTCTGGGCCTTATGAAACCAGAAAGGATAGAAAATAAGCGAACACATTGCCACTGGAAAGACAGTGGAGCAAATCAACACATGATGCTTAGAAACCAACTGGTATGGGCTTGTAAAGGGAAAAAAAACCTTAGCAAACTAATCTATAGCAGGCCTTGTAGACAAGGCCTCACCTCCAGAAACACTTTTAACGCTGTCTCACGTGACATGCTCAACACACAGGCTTGGAAATATTGCACCAAGGTGGGTACCTACCTGGCTGGAAAAGCATACTCAAGTTACCGCTGGTTCTCTATTAGCTTGGAAGGACATTGCAACTAGGATTTCAGGGGGACCCACCCTGGGACCGGCAGCATTCAAACCGTTCATTAGCAACTGGCACAGAGAATGCACTCACGAGATCTGTGCTTGATATAAAAATTAGGAAGAGTTGCAGACACCCTGGAGGGCAGGATTAGAATTTAAAATGATCTTGCCAAGGCGAGTAACATTCAGGAAGGTAGACCACCCTTGGCCGAGCGTGTAACCTCCGGTGACTTTTCCTGACCTGCTTCCATGTGGGGTCCATGGCGAGGGGCATGCCGACCAGCAGCGCCCTTGTTGGCCTTCCTGGGGACGCTGATGACAGAAAGGACCTCCCCGCTCATGCAGACAGAGCTGAAAATAAGTTTGGAGCAGGTGGCGGCGGGCCCGTCGGAGAGGGATTGCTAGCAAGATATACTTCCATTCCGTCCACCTTCCCACTATTTATTACAAAACCGAAACTGCTACCAAACTTAACCAAGAAGATCCACACAGAACTAATGCAGCATGCGTGCACATATGGTTGGGTTGTTTTTTTTTTAAGTAGCCCTGTCAGGATCCTCTCGAATCCCCCCTGCCATGTCCTGAAAATTCTGTGTGTACAAACATTTTGGGGGGAGAAGGGGGGGAAACATTCACAGACATCAGAGCTATTTTGAAAATTGGCTAGAAAGAAAACCCAAAAAAACGTATTCATGATGGCATAATGCGAACATCCCAAGTGAGATATCCTTTCCAAACTAAGCCTGTGATGTTCGGTCCTGGGATTATGCTTCAAATGTTTGGTTTTTTTTTGTTTGTTTTCATGATTTTCTCTTTATCTGGTGACATTTGATGCTACTGAAAAGGGCTCCGCTATTGCAGTGGGATGTCTGGCCCGGGGTCAATCTGCCGGAGGCTCGCTGATCCCAGAAGCAGGAACCTGTCACGATCCTGACCGAAGCGGTGATCTCCCAGGATGTCGCATTCTTATTTCCTCTCCCTCTGCGAGCGAATCATGCAGCAAAATTCTTGTGCGGTCACAGACTTGAAACGAAGAACGTTTAGGTGCGCTTTACAAGGAGTGCATTGCCTTATGTCAACGCTGGTTTCTGAAAAAATGTCTTTCTAACTTAGGCCCATAGCTTTCCGTTGTCTGGAACATTAGACTTTTAAGTTCTGTGACACTGGAAAAATGGGCATGTACGTCAACTGTACGGGATGCAGCAAGCTGGTGTCCATTCCCACATGCAAGTCCAAAATAAACACCTGCAGATACTGTTAACAACAGAAAACTCTGCACGTAAAGTGAAAAAAGCACGGAGATAGAGATCGGCAAGGACACACACACGTATACATACTTCATTTCTCAAACACACACTGCCTTCTCTCTCTCTTTCACTCACACACAAACAGCCTCTCTCTTACAAACACAAAAAGTCGTCTTCTCGCCAAAAGAACTCTTGCCTCTCTGTTACACACACACATACATATGGACCTGCACAAAATCATCCTTCTTCTCTTACACGCACACACACATACAGCAGGTACAGCACAGGCAGCACCAATGCAAGCATCTTTCTCTCTCTCACACACACGCATGCACGCACACCCACAACCTCACAAATGCGTTCACTAGCATTTTTTGCAGTAACCACTTCTAGGAATGGAAGGGAATTTTGTGGTTCATATTTAGGCAACAGCAGGACTAGGGCGCCTGGACTAAAATATTAACACAAAACCTCCTGCATGCTACCGCCTGTGGCACCTGCTGCTTTTTGTACAAATGTTATGGCAGCCAAATAGTAAAATGTAACAGAGTAAAATATTCCAATAAATTACAAATCTTAAATTGTAGAAAATAAGTCCAAACAGCATCCTGTCATCATCGATACATTCTCCTGCATTTATTGCACTGATTATCTATTAAATTCTATGTGATGTTTAGGGTTTAAAGATGATATGATTTGGTATTTATAGATTTTATAGAATTTCTACTGTATTTATTGCATTGATGATCTTACAACGTATGTGAGATGATTAATGTAGGTAAGAGCGGTTTTACTTGTTTTGTACATGACCTTGAGCCTTTCGGACAGGCAATTATTAAATTTAAATAAGGTAAGTAAATAAAGCAAAGCATATTTCTGTAGAATAAGAGAGAAGTGAAGACAATATTGGAAAAGCAATCCTTAGGAAGCTCTGCGTTTCCCTCGGACTTTTCGATTCATGGCACATTTTTCCATTCAACGCTTGCCCTTCCTGTTGGAAATCTGCAGTCCGATGGCAAATAAGAACGAGGAAAGAGCATGGCAGTCTCTTCTGAAATTCCCTCCTCTTACCAATGCCGCACGCGCGCCAGCTTGCGCAGCCCTAGGATCCTCTCCGCTCGTGCCAGGCCTCCATGAATTCTGTTACAGTTTCTTGCATCCGCCGCGCTGTTGCTTGATGCTCTTCCCAGAGTCGGCCTTGCTTTGAGCGCTGCTCTGGAATTTCCTTTCCACTGGAAAAACGTCTGCAGCTTTTGCATTACTTATAACTCCGAGGTCTTTGTGAACATCCATGTAGGTGTTTCTCTTCTCGCCTACGGAATTTGGTGCAGACCCAGCACCCTTTTTTTTTTTGGTAGGGCTTCCTTGGGACCGCCTATCGGAACGGGACAAAAGTGCTCCAGGTGAGGTCTCACCAACCACTCCTATGGAGGCATTATCTATCACCTCCCGCTGAGGCTGTCAGCTATGGTGCAAAGAATGTGGACCCTGATCCATCAGGAATGGAAGGTAGTCTAAACGTGTTCCCTTGAAAAACTGAAGGTCATATTGTTGAACCTAAAGTAGAAAACTAGATAGAAAAAGATTTGATACACGTCAGAACTAATAATTGTGCTTCCCACCTTGTAGAGAAAGCATATGTGGAAATACTAAGACCTGACTACATTGTGGTTACACTGTTTTGTCAGAACGTATCTGTTTATCTATCATGTGCATTGCTCTTACAGTATAGATTCCTAGGCTCCTCCATACCTGGATATTCCAATTGTAAAAACTCGACTGCACCGTCAACGATTACTTCACACAGGAAAGCAGCTTGATACATGTACTCCCCTCTGTCAGACGTTCTTCATAGTTACAGCGTTAAATGCACTGATCTTCAGAAAACTTACATTGATTTTATGGAAAAAAAAATGCAATTAATCAAATAAATTAAACCAAACTCACAATGTATCCACAAAGTGGCTTCATTGTAGCTGTAGGACATGGGACCGAACTAAAGCTACCAAGGTAGTCACCAGCAAGAGAGCACTGACTGCGTGACAAAATAAAAAGACACCAGGTGCTACTGAGATTAAGAACATAAGAACATGCCATACTGGGTCAGACCAAGAGTCCATCAAGCCCAGCATCCTGCTTCCAACAGTGGCCAAGCTAGGCTGCAAGTACCTAAACACTAAGGGCCAGATTTTCAAAGGTTACGCGCGCCGGGCCTATTTTAAAAAGGCCCGGCGATGCGTGTAAGTCCGGGGCTTTACTACAGGGGTGGGAAGGGGCGGGGGCGGGGCCAGAGGCCTCCAACAGAGCGGCCATTTCCGCTGTTGGAGGATCGTGTGGCGGCAGGCTGCCGGCAGGTGCAAAAGGTAAGATAAACATTTTGGGGGGGGGTTGGAGTAGGGCTAGAGGGGGGGGGAAGGGGTGGGGAAGGTTAGGTTAGGGGGGGATCGGAGGAAGGCAGCGCAGCTCGGCACGCGCAAGGAGCACAATTATGCAGCCCCTTGCGCGCGCCACCCCGATTTTATAACTTGCGCATGCCTGCGCGCGCAAGTTATAAAATCAGGCGTACATGTGCGCGCGCCAGGTAGCGCGCTCCTTTTAAAATCTACCCCTAAGTTTATCCCATGCTACTGTTGCTAGTAATAGCAGTGGCGATTCCCTAAGTCAACTTGATTAATAGCAGGTAATGGACCTCCAAGAACTTATCCAATCCTTTTTTGAACCCAGCTACACTAACTGCACTAACCACATCCTCTGGCAACAAATTCCAGAGCTTTATTGAGTGAAAAAGAATTTTTTCCGATTAGTTTTAAATGTGCCCCATGCTAACTTCATGGAGTGCCCCCTGGTCCTTCTATTATCCGAAAGAGTAAATAACCGATTCACATCTACTCGTTCTAGACCTCTCATGATTTTAAACACCTCTATCATATCCCCCTCAGCCGTCTCTTCTCCAAGCTGAACAGCCCTAACCTGTTCAGCCTTTCCTCATAGGGGAGCTGGTCCATCCCCTTTATCATTTTGGTTGCCCTTCTCTGTACCTTCTCCATCACAATTATATCTTTTTTGAGATGTGGTGACCAGAATTGTACACAGTATTCAAGGTGCGGTCTCACCATGGAGCGATACAGAGGCATTATGACATTTTCCGTTTTATTCACCATTCCCTTTCTAATTATTCCCAACATTCTGTTTGCTTTTTTGACTGCCGCAGCACACTGAGCTGACGATTTCAATGTGTTATTCACTATGACGCCTAGATCTCTTTCTTGGGTTGTAGCACCTAATATGGAACCCAACATTGTGTAATTATCGCATGGGTTATTTTTCCCTATATGCATCACCTTGCACTTATCCACATTAAATTTCATCTGCCATTTGGATGCCCAATTTTCCAGTCTCACAAGGTCTTCCTGCAATTTATCACAATCTGCTTGTGATTTAACTACTCTGAATAATTTTGTATCATCCGCAAATTTGATTATCTCACTCGTCGTATTCCTCTCCAGATCATTTATAAATATATTGAAAAGCACCGGTCCAAGTACAGATCCCTGAGGCCCTCCACTGTTTAAGGTGCTCTGTGATCCAGTTTAGGGGTAATTTTGTGCATTTAGGGGGTGACTAGGATGGCACTTACGCAGCATTTTCCCTTTACAATTGAAGCACCAAGTGAGAGAATAACAGTTCAGCTAGAACATAAAGATGTGCTCGCTGCACGCTTTGAATGCATTAACAGTCTAACCACAGGGTAGTGATGTGTCCAGACCTTCACATATGTAAGCGCACTTGGTTCCAATGGTTTTTTTTAATACGAACACCGTATTCAAAACATAAACTGCTGCGGTGCAGATACTGCTCAGATAGCTGCAGTTTAATTGCAAGCGTAACAAATACTCCCATAATCTGACATGCATGCAAAGGAGCAATATGATCGTTTTGTTAGATGCTAATTGTTTGCAGTAATTTGTGTTGGTCAGATTTTCAGGGTGAGGTGCAGCAGACACCCGTAATGTCGCGTATCACTAAAAAAAAAAAAAAAAAGATTTCCAAAGTTGGAAGGCTTATGTTCTGGTCTCTGTCCCCTCTGTCTCTCTGCCTGAAGCAGTGTGGCTCATTGATTGGGGGCAGAGCAAAAAAAAAACCAAACCTTTTATATATATTTCAGCATTATTTCTCCACGTTTCTTAGTTTGCGGATGGAGCCTGAACTGCGGTGTTTCCAGCTGCGGTTTTCTTTTATCAGCTCCTTGAAATGAAGACTTCCTTTCACAGGTAAGCGTGCAGTCAGAGCAAAGATGGAAATATTTCTCGTTAGAAAATCCCTTCACCACCGAACCATCCTTTCTGGAAAATGATTTCATGCTGTCAAGCATCTTTACCAACAAAGAAAAGAATAAAGTAGTGATGAAGGCCTAGTCAAATCAATAGATCTCTAAATGTCTTTGATATCAACGCAGTTTTAATCCACCTTACAGGAATACTTTACAGCATCATTACTTTTTTAACATCTTAAAGTAAGTTAGAGCTTTATGGGATTATTGATCATTTTTAATAATTAGTCTTTCCTTTCTGTTTTGTTGATTCAGAAAAGACTTTCTGTTCCCGAGCTCCTGCTCTTAAAACCAAAAAAAATGGGGCAGTAATCGCAGATCTGATATCTTTTGTAATAGATAAAGTTGGCCATGATGCTCAATGTGATGCTAGTATTTGGGGGGGGGGGGGGGGGGGGGGCGGAGCGACCATTTGCACAACAGGGCACTGCCCGAGGGCCCGCGGAGCCCAGAGGGCTCAGAACACTGTCAGTCCGCCCCCACTAGTGGTTGATTGTTAATACTCATGGGTAATTGGGCAGATGAAAATACATTTCTCTGTTAAGTTAATGACTTAACCAGCTTTCTTGCATCGAGCTGTATGATTCTCATTCCATTTTGCAGCCACTTTAAAGCAGAGTATATTCAGATACCATGGGTACTTTTTATTATTGGCTGGGCTAGGAAAGTCCCCGATGGTCATCTTCATTCTCTACTGTTCTTTTAGGATCCTGATCCCAGTGCTTTTCTGGTACAATGATGTCATAGCGTTCACCCAGTTTGCAGTGGATGAGCTATGCCACCTTAACGTGCCTTTCTGTAGGCAAGCCTCCTGACATCAATGTATCACACCCACCGATGAGATGTGTAACCGTTTCCAGTTCTGTTTTACAGAACCTGCATTTATCCGTTTTACTGGGTTTTTTTTTTTTTCTCCCTCCTAATGCTGGCTGTGAACCAGCATGGTCCACTGTCCTGTGCTGCAAATACCATGTGGCATCTATGGTGCCTGTAAAATGAAATATATTTATTAAAAAAAAAAAGAATTCTGCACTAGTTCATGGGTTTTTACCGTTATATTTGGGTTGCCACGGTGCCTGAGATGTGCTATTAAGATTTGCACTCTGTGGATTAGTTAAATTGCCAGAGGGGGTTCCAGATTTAAGCTGAAGGAAATCATGACCTTCAGGCATAAAAGTGCATAGGCTGGCAGTGACTTCAGCCTGACTTTATTTCAGCTTCTCTGTTTTATGTTCTCCATAACATATTCTATAAAAAAAAAATAACCACATAAGACAAGATCTACTCATTCCACTGAAGCTAAGATGAGCAGTTAATGTGTTTTGAGAGCTAAATGCATGCATTGAACTTTAGCTTACATAGATCTGCATTTTTCATGTCATGGAACGTTCCTTAACGATGGCATTTAACGGATTCTTCTAATTAAACTCATCTCCTGCTCAACTCAGGGCCAGGGCAAGGTTACTGGCTGCCCTGGTCCAACTTCAAAATCTGGCACCTTCTCACCAACATCACTGCTGCTGCTGCTGATGATGATGATGATGCCTCTGCCATCCTCCATTGACGGTGCCCAAACGTCTCCTTCCCCCCTTGCTGCTGATGCACTCCTACACCCCTCCAGGATCTCCACCACACTCAACCCATCTTCTCGGCTCCTCAAATGTACCTTGGGGGGGGTGGCCGATGCAATAATGTTTGCGGAAAGCGGGCGCTGACATTTCAGCGCCCGCTTTCTTAACGCACGCATGGCGCCCGCAAAGGGGGAGGGTGCCATGCAATACGTAAATTAGGGGGTCGCGCTGGGAAGGAGGGGCTAGGGTCGCTTGCGCGACCTTAGCGCTCCTTGCTAACGCGACCGACGCCGGTAAACCCGGCCTCGGTTTTCATAACCTGCCTGTCTGCCAGTAATGAACGTTTTTTTTCAATGCACGCAGCTATTAACGCCTGCTCCAGTTTATCCGGCTAACTTTCCTAGCTAGCCAGCGGCTGAATATGAACCTCAAAAAGTCAGAATCCTGAAATCTGTCTTTGGTAGGTCCAGGTTTGTAGGCTTTTGATCATTTCTGCAGCTTCTGGCAGTAAGGTTATCGTCTGCTCTCATGCCATTTCTTTCACCCCGTTGCACTGACTTGTAAACCTGCTTTTCTGTGAAAGTCTGAATCTATAGGTCTAACCAGGACTGGATCGACTTGCCCTCCAAGAATGGACCCCCAGACTGAAACCCTACCTCAGCAGCCGTGCTGGCGAGCTTTTCAAGATGATCTCATACCTCGTGTTGATTAGCTAACGCGGTGTGCGTGATGTCATGTGTGAGGTCATATGTTCCATGGACCAACAGAACCCGTGCCTGCGGTTGAATCTGCAAAACACGCTTCAAAAGAAGGCCTGCCGGATGGACCCGGAAGGACAGGCCTAAGGAAATGTGAGAAACGGCGTGACGGCGTCGTCATTAACGGACGCTATTAGCTGCGTGGCTTTGTAAAGTACATCGCCCTACAAAAAGGGCCTGCTATCAAGGAGCCGAGAGCTTTGGAGACCATGCGGGCCTTGCCTCCCGTCCCGGCCTGCACGAGATTCAGCGGCACGCTTCAGTCTGCTGCCGGACAAACTCCTCTTATACCCAGCTTATGTTTATCCAGCTCCCTCAAACTCACACCCTAGTCAATTCAAGCAAACCCGCCTTCTAATGTGGCTTGTAGCAACGTAAGACTAACAGTGTGCCTCCAAACCTCATATGAATTGCGATTTTTATATTTGCTACTAGCAATATCTTAACAGTAACACTTGAGAAATTTTTATTTTTTTTTTCATTTCTTAGGGACAATGGTTAATTCTTGTACCTGAGCAAGAGCGGCTGAATTGGCTTAAGGGCGACTTACGTTACTATTTCAATTTTTTTCTTTCTTTCGTGTTTGGTGTCCGCTTTCGATTAGATTTATTTCCCGTTGCCGGGCTCGGAGGTCCGGCGTCAGTGTTTGCCCGTTGCGCCTTACTCTACGTTTTCCTTTCTTTCCAAATTCTGACGGGTGCCAGCAGTAACAAAATTAAGGATTTAATTAAGCGTGAAATGCACAAATAGCAGAGATGAGCATTGACTCTGCCCACTCACTTGGACCTTTGATTTTCTTCCTTCAGAAAGCAGGGCTCATGCAGGCCATGCATCTCTTTTAAGATAAAAATCCTTATGTAACCCCTCCAAAAGCACTGAATGCCATCGGGGGGGGGGGGGGGGGGGTTTACAAATCCTGCAAAGGAGTCCTGAGGCTGATTTGCTCGCTGTGTTGGTGCAATTTTTAATAGGGCCGATGTCCACCCAAGTCGGCCTGTTTACAACTCGCTGAATTTATTTGGCAAGATGCTATAAACGCTGACCAAAGGTCGTAAGGTGGGAAATGGTCACTTGGTTGTTCCATTCAGCTGTTTGTCCAAAGTTGCTGAGGTGTTTTAGAGTCCCTGCTTGCTCTGCCACATAAGCTTAATCCAGATACAGAGTCACATGTCCCATAATCAGTTTACGCTATTACCTTCTTTTTCAGTATTCATCTACAGGCCCGGAGTTACCGCGTGCGCAGACTGAACATTTGCACGAGGGGGCAGCACACCCGGGGTGGGGCGGAAGCAGCAGGAGATGTCGCAGGGTCACCTGCGGAGCTTAATCCACCGGCAGGCTGAAGGAGAGGCCCGTGTTTCTATTTGCGTGCACGAGCGCCCGGGCACCCGCGCACAGTTTCTGCTCCCCCTCCCCCAGCAGGAAGGCGGATGGGCCGTGCTGGAACTCGTCCCACCATGACAACAACAGGAGGCCTGCAGGGCCGTGGTAAAGCTCATTCTACCATGACCAAGGCCAACAGGAGGCTCTTTGTGTGTCTGTGTGACAGCCTATGGGGCAGATTTTCAAAGGGATACGCACGTAACCCCCGAAAAGCTGCCTCTGCGCGCCGCCGAGCCTATCTTGCATAGGCTCGGCGGCGCGCGCAAGCCCCGGGACACGCGTATGTCCCGGGGCTTGCAAAAAGGGGCGGGGCGTGGGCGGTCCAAGGGTGGGGCGTGGCCATTTGCCGCTGTGCCTGGGATCGCGGGCCGGCCGTTGGCCGGCAGGCGTAACTTCTTCAACAAAGGAAAGGGGGGGGTTCTAGGTAGGGCTGGGGGGGCGGGTTAGGTAGGGGAAGGGAGAGAACGGAGGCAGGCTGCGTGGCTCGGCGCATGCAGGTTGCACAATTGCGCACCCCCTTGCGCGCGCCGACCCTGGATTTTATAACCTGCGCGCGCATGTTATAAAATCGGGTATAGATTTGTTCGTGCTGGGTTGCGCGAACAAATCTGCGCCCGCGCGCAGGTTTTAAAATCTGCCCCTATGTGTCTGCGTGAGCACAAATGTGTGTGTGTGTGATAGCCTATGTGTGTTCTTGTGTGTCTGTAAAAGAGTCTCTGTTTGTGTGCCTGTGAGAGCCTATGTATCACAGACTCACATACACACACACACATACTGTATCTGTGAGAGAGAAGGAGCCTGTGTATGTGAGAGAATGAATGTGTTATCTTGCGCGTGTGTGAGAGGGAAGATAAAATGTGCATGGGCCTACCTCCCCCAATTCACCATGATCTCAGGGTGACTGGAAATAAAAAGTTCCCAGGTTTGGAGAGCAGGAGATTTTTAAATCCTTATTAGTTTTAAATATCGGGTGTAATTTGATGTTTCTGCTCTTTTCAAATATTTAATTTTTTTAGGGGGGAAATAGAACATTGTTCAATTATTGGATTTTTTATTCATCAGCTGTTTTGAAATATTTTATTGGTGTTTGAGAAATTTTGAATATTCTTTTCATTAACTGGTTTGAAATATTTATTTTTATGAATATGATTTTACTATTATGATTGATGTTTTACATTTCTTGATTTTATTATTTATTGTTTTATGAAGAATGATAATGTTTCTGTTTTTCCATTGTTGCTCTGCATATAGAGCCTGGCTTGTTGTGGGTTCCAGTTCAGTTCTTCTCAGCATGTTTCTGTTTATACTTTCTGATCTCTTCATTCTGTATTTGGTGAGGGTCTGGCTGTGTTCTGTGTAGGTGACAGAGGTGAGGGGTGGTGGGGGTGTGCGTCAGTTTTTAAATATATAGATTGCAGGAGGGAGCTGGGGTTTATTTGATGGGCCGGGACAGAGTCTGAATGAATCATTGGGGGGGCGCAGCACATTCTCTGCAGGAGCATGCCCAGTTCCCTCAGACTGGACCAATTTTGTTTTCCACCTAGGGGTGGCTGGATCACACCAAAGGGGTTAATAACAGTGGGTTACTCTTTCTTCCTAGAAAATACTATGAATTAAAAATATTTTTTATGGGGTCTTACTGTGCTTATCCGTGTTTAGCAGATTCATTTTGCTGTTTTCCAAGCAGCAGATGCACCCAACTGCAGAATCTGTCCCTTTGGGGCACCTTCAGTAACTATTTGCAAAGATTATCTACAAATTCTGTCATACTGGGGATTCGTTTCATGGAAACCTCCCCATGGCCAAAATTACCTTTCAGTTATTTCCTGGCTCTTATAGACATTTCTTTTCAAATATTTTTAAGGAGAAAATGGTCTGTGTGTGTGAGAGAGAAGGAGAGGGAGACAGAGGAAGCTGCTGCCTCTCCCCTAACATTCACCCCCATCGCATAGGCATAAAAAAAACCAAACCCTGTACCAGTACCGATTTAAAAAGGAGGGTGAATGAGGCCTGGAAATGCCATCCGAAGCACTGAAAGCATTTAAGCTTGCTCAGGGCGGGCGCAGGGAGACAAGGAGAGCTGGACAGACTGGGAGAACCGGGAGGTCGTGATCTGCCAGCAACTGCTTCGTTCCTACAGATGTTACGCACCTTCAGGATGACCTAAGTGCTGTAAATGTTAAAAAAAAGCTTGTGCTAAAGTCCCTCAGCAGCAGGGACGGCTCCCGGGGGGGGGACTTAAGTGAAAGCCCAGTAAGGAAATGCAAATTTAAAAAAAGGCGTTTGCAATTGGGTTGTCTAAACAGAAGTGACAGTGCAAGGTGGCGAGCGCCCCCCTTCCCCGGGCCGCGCGCGCCGCATTCCTCTCCCCGGGCCGCGCGCGCGGTACATAGCGTCCGGGCGGGGCGCTGCTTTATTACCTGCGCAAACAAAAGGCAGAATCCCAGCCCAGAACAAATTCTGCCCGGGGCGCTCCGACAGCTCACCTTCTGTTTGTGAAAGCAACTGAGCCTACAGTGTGTGTGTGCCGCAATACTTTTGTCTCCATTCCAAGGTTTAAAAGTTCACTTTCTTCTTGTGTGTGTGTGTGTTTTTCTGTTTTCTTGATGTGATAGAATCTGCTTCGGCTGCATTTAATAAAGGGACTTTTTTTTTTTTTTAGCATTAACCAAAAGCTGTTGACTATCCCCCTATTTATTGTCTTCTGGGTGGAATAGAATGTACCTTGTGTTTTATGCAAGCAGATCCGAGAACAAATCTCACTTGTGTGTAGTAGGGCAATGCATTCCGTGTCAGAAATGCCATTTGAGTTGTGTGGTTGTCATTTTTATCTTTTTCTGCATTTTCGAGTTAACTTATGCCATTAGTTATAGGAAACAAGAAACAAACAAATCTAAGAACCAGACTGCCCACACGGCATACAACGTACATTAGAGCTTGAGTCTCTGTTCTTATTAATAGCCATGACTTTAATTGATGAAACGCTAAATTTACATCAAGCTGTGACATCTTGGCCGAAATGCCAGCTCAGCTTTCCCTCCACAGGCGATGCTGGTTCATTCACTGCTGCGTCACATGCTAGAGTCGTTAGGGTTGAGTTTCATCCCTATGTATAGTCACCCTCTTAATGCCTCTGCCACGGCAGTTATAAGGGATGGCGCTTGGCACGGTTGATTGCAGGCACTTTGGCAATATTCCTGGAGTACACACAGTGCTTACTGAAATCAAACAGAAAGAGTCATTAACCTTATCTGTATATGCAAATGGCAGTGCTCTAATCTAACGGCAGCAACTCCACGCTTCTAAATTTGTGGGCCACCCATGCTGCTCGTTGGGTATCGCAGGCTCTCGTTGTCCTCTCGGTTGGATATAGAATTCCGAAGTAAAATTGAAGTCCCGCGCACGTGCACACATGTGCGTGTGTTTGCCGGCGCACGCACACGGATGTGCCGATTTTATAACATACACGTGTACGTGCGCGTGCGTCATAAAATCATCTATCTGTGCGTACATGTGCGCACAGTTATATATTGATATTGACGCACGCATGTGCATGTGAATGGCGTCTCGGGCGCGTAAGTAGGGGGAATTTTTAGTAGGTATGTGCGGCAATGCCATAGGCTTGCTCCCAGTTTGCCCCAGTAAAGGAGAGGTCTTCCTAAACCCCCCCAGCTAAGTTGCCTCCCTTTTACCCTATTATCCCCGAGCCTTAAAACCCCGCTGACTGGCCTCATTTTTTTTGTTTCATGACTTGCACGCCGTCCATAGCAGAAGAGAAGTTTCATGGTAGGGGAAACCAGCGAGCGCTTGTGCACATAACTACTTATGCGCTGACTTCATGGTGCAGTCTTAGATTGTAAGTCCTCTCGGAATAGGGAAATACCACAGTGCCTGCATGTAAGAAGTGCCGAAAGGCGGGATATATGCCTCCAGTGCATTCTGTCTTTATATGCCCATGGCTTTGGACTTGAATTAGATGCTTAAGCCAACAATCACTCCTGGAATGGATGAGTGTCAGAGCTGATAACATTAAAGAACTAGAAAATTACAGATCTTTCTCAGGGTTTAATCCTCCTTCCATCCAACTCTTGTTATTTGACCTTGAGCAACGTATTTAACTTTACTCGCTATTATCCTCCGTTTTCCTTATTTCACCGAGATCGTAAGATTTTTTTTTTCCCCATGTACTAGGGGATCATAGATCTCTGTGCTTTATAGATAATGCAAGGGATCCGTTCCAAGCAGCCATACAGTCAAAAAGAGCTATGAAAGGTATCCAGGACTTCTTGTGACATCGTAAACTGTCAGCAGTAGGTGTTCAGTGCCTGCAGTTTACCCCATCGCCGGGGCATGGCCTCCCCCATCAGCGCAGCCGCATCAGATCACTAAAATAATTTGTGGCAAACTCTTTGGTGCAAAGCATATCACCAGCAGCTTTAGACTTTTAACCCCATTGTAGTCTCATTTTTTGCTCTTAACTAATTTTTGAATAGAATTATTTATCTCTCTCCTACTCCTGGTCTCTGACTATAAACTCTCTCTCTCATTCTCTTTAATTCCCCTCCATCACTGTGTTCCTTTTCCTTCCTTTGTCTGTGTATTTTTCTATTCTTCCTAGTCCTTTATGAGGAGATTTCAGTGATCACTCGACTTATTTATGGCAACCAGTTCAAAGCCATTCAAATGATTCCTCTTCAGTGCTGATTTGACAGTGGGCTGTGACAGCAATAACCTGAAAAGCTTGTCAGATACAATAACAATGATACGACTTATAATAATAAATACAAAATCATTTCTACACATTACCACTTTAACTCATTTTGCTGAATTAAAATTTCCATTCTCTTATTATATGACTTGACTGTCTCTGTTATGTTGAACAAGTAATATAATCACAGCATTTTCTAACTCCAATCATAATTTTTAAATCTCATCTGTTGTTAAATTACATTTAATAATTAGTTGTTTTCATGCACTTTGTTAACACTGTTTTCTATTTTCTGTGTACATTGTTCCACAGACACCAAATTCAAAGTAATATTATTAGTCATCTCTTCCCATATTTAATTAGATCATTCCAACTAGTGCATAAGAACATAAGGCTTGCCATACTGGGTCAGACCAAGAGTCCATCAAGCCCAGTATCTTGTTTCCAACAGCGGCCAATCCAGGTCACAAGTCCCTGGCAGGATCCCAAGGGGTAGATAAAGCTGCTTATCCCAGGAACAAGCAGTGGATTTCTGCAACTCCACCTTAATAATAGTTAATGGACTTTTCCTCCCGGAAATTGTCCAAACCGTTTTTAAATGCAGCTACACTAAGTTTTCACCAAAAGAGAGCACCAATTAAGCTCTGGCAGTGAATTCCAGAACTTAATTGCAACATATTTTCTCTTATTAGTTTTAAATATATTACCTAGTAACTTCATTGTGTGTCCCCTGGTCTTTCTACTTTTTGAAAGAGTAATCAACCAATTAATGTTTACTCGTTCCATTCTCCTCATTTTATAAACTTTATCACATCTCCCCTCAGCTATCTCTTCTCCAAGCCAAAGAGTCCTTCCCCTTTATCTTTTTGGTTGCTCTTCTCTGTATCTTTTCTAATTCTGCTATATCTTTCTTGAGATGCGGTGACCAGAACTGCACACAATACTCAGGATGAGGTCTCACCATGGAGTGATACAGAGGCATTATGATATTCTCTGTTTTATTCTCCTTTCCTTTCCTAATAATCCCCAGCATTCTGTTTGTGTATGATATATGAACACAAGATGAGGCTGCACCATGGAGTGATACAGAGGCATTATGATATTCTCTGTTTTATTCTCCATTCCTTTCCTAATCATCCCCAGCATTCTATTTGCTTTCTTGGCTGCTGCTGCACACTGAGCAGACGATTTCAACATATTATCAACAATGATGCCTAGATCCTTTTCCTGAATGGTGACTCCTAATGTGGAACCTTGCATTTTGTAGCTATAATTTGGGTTACTCTTTCCTAAGTGCATCACTTTGCGCTTGTCCACATTAAGTTTCATTTGCCATTTGCATGCCCAGACTCCCAGTTTTACAAGGTCCTATTGCAATTTATTACAATGCAACTTTGAATAATTTTGTGTCATCAGCAAATTTGATCACCTCACTTGTTGTTCCTATTTCCAGGTTATTTTTAAATATATTACAAAGCAGTGATCCCAGAACAAATCCATAGGGCACTCCACCTTTCTCCAATGGGAAAATTGACCATTTAGCCCTACTCTCTGTTTTCTCTCTCTAACTAGTTCCCAATCCACAATAGGACACTGCCCCCTATCCCATCACTTTCTAATTTCCTAAGAAGTCTCTTATGAGGAACTTTGTCCAATGTTTTCTGGAAATCCAGATACACTATATCAAATGGCTCACCTTTATCCACACGTTTATTTACACCCTCAAAAATTGTAGCAGATTGGTGAGGCAAGACTTCCCTTGGCTAAATCCATGTTGGCTTTGCCCCAATAAACTCTATGTTCAGCAGTTTTGTTCTTTTTGTTAGGTATCTACTATCTACATAAGAACATAAGAAAGTGCCATACTGGGTCAGACCAAGGGTCCATCAAGCCCAGCATCCTGTTTCCAACAGAGGCCAATCCAGGCCATAAGAACCTGGCAATTACCCAAAAACTAAGAATATTCCATGTTATCAGTGCTAGTAATAGCAGTGGCTATTTTCTAAGTCAACTTAATTAATAACAGGTAATGGACTTCTCCTCCAAGAACTTATCCAATCCTTTTTTAAACCCAGATACTCTAACTGCACTAACCAAATCCTCTGGCAACAAATTCCAGAGTTTAATTGTGCGTTGAGTAAAAAAGAACTTTCTCCGATTAGTTTTAAATGTGCCCCATGCTAACTTCATGGAGTGCCCCCTAGTCTTTCTACTATCCGAAAGAGTAAATAAGCGATTCACATCTACCCGTTCTAGACCCCTCATGATTTTAAACACCTCTATCATATCCCCCCCCCCTCAGTCATCTCTTCTCCAAGCTGAAAAGTCCTAACCTCTTTAGTCTTTCCTCATAGGGGAGCTGTTCCATTCCCCTTATCATTTTGGTAGCCCTTCTCTGTACCTTCTCCATCACAATTATATCTTTTTTGAGATGCGGCGACCAGAATTGTACACAATATTCAAGGTGCGGTCTCACCATGGAGCGATACAGAGACCATTTTGACTGGCACAGATGTCAGACTCACTGGTCTGTAGTTTCCTGGATCACCCCTTTGGTTCATTTTTAAAAATTGGTGTTACACTGGAAATCCTTCCGTCTTTAGGTACCATAGATTATTTTAATGGTAGTTTACAAATTTCCAATAGCAGGTCCACAAGTTCATTTTTCAATTCTTTTAGCATTCTGGGATGTATACCATCTGGTCCAGGTGATTTGCTACTCTTTAGTTTGTCAATTTGCCCTAGTACATCTTCCAGGTTCACTGAGATTTGTTTCAGTTCCTCTGAATCATCATCTTTGATGACATGGATATCTCTCTTGCATCTTTCTCAGTGAAGACCAAGCCTTTAATTCATTTAGGGCCGGATTTTAAAAAGGTTACCCATGCTGGGCCTATTTTTAAAAGGCCCGGTGACTTGCATAAAACCCCAGGATGCATGTAAGTCACGGGGCTTGCAAAAAGGGGCGGTGAGTGGGCAGTCTGGGGGTGGGACCATAGGTTCCAGGCACAGTGGCCATTTGCCGCTGTGCTTGGGTTTGCGCACCAGCAGTCGGCCGGCACGCGCAACTTACTTCAGCCCCAGGGCTGAAGTAAGTTGTGAAACAGAACCGAAAAAAAGGAAAAGGTAGGGGGGAAAGGGTGTGGAGGTAGGGGAATGGGGGAAGGCAGCATGGCTCGGCACGCGCAAGGTGCACAATTGTGCACCCCCTTCTATGCGCCAATCTAGGATTTTATAACATGCGTGTACCTGCGCGCGCATGTTATAAAATTGGGTGTACATGTGTGCGCGCCCTGGGTAGCGCGTGCACATGTACACCTGCGTGCAACCTTTTAAAATGTACCCCTTAGTGTCTCTGCTATGGTTTTCTCATTAAGTTCCCCTTTTCCCTTTTGATCATCTAATGATCAAATTGTCTCCCTTGCAGGCATTTTACTTTGAATGTACCTATAAAAGTCTTTGCATCCATGGCAAGCCTTTTTTCAAATTCTCTCTTTACCTTCCTCGTCAATGCTTTGCATTTAACTTGCCAGTGCTTATGCTATTTCCTATTTTCTTCATTCGGATTCCTTTTCCATTTCTTCAGAATTGTTCTTTTAGCTATTATTGCATCTTTCACCTTATCTTTTATGTTACGCATGCCATCCGCGGCAGACCTGCAGCACGGCCCTCGCACCTTTCTATAGGGACTCCAGCTTCTGGTTCCTCCTCGTTGGTGGCGGTGGGCCATCAGCTCCGTCCTCGGGCCCCCCCCCCCCCCCAACCAGTGCCTCCGGCTCGGCCACAGTCCCCAGCGTTCCCGGCCCTGTTTCCACTACTCATTGGGCCTCTCTGCGTGGCCCACAGAGAGACGCTGCTACTCGCGCCGCGCCCCTCCCTAGGCACAAGCGCACCATTGATTCTTAAGTAGGGACCATGGTGGGAACCTAGCTGCGGCCCTGGATGATGATGTCAACCTGACTACAGCATTTAAGCTCAGGCTCTGCTCCCTAGCGTTGCCTTTGCAACAGGTCTCCTCGCTGGTCGAGTACTCGTTGCCGCCTAGAGATTTGCCTCATCCCTGCGTTCCTGTTCCTCTTTGTTCCTGGTTCCTGTCTCTTCGTTCCTACCCTGCTTATGCTTTGGATTGATTACACGGACTTTGACTTTGCTTCACCCGACTACGCTATTGCCTGTCTCCAGACCACGACCTCTGCTTTGTTTGACTACACTCTTGACTATCTCCGTGATCGACCTCAGCCTTGCTTGCCACTGCCTTCGGATTGCCACCAGCCCTGACGCAAGCCTGCCCTTGGACGCCTATCCAACTTACTCCCTGGATGTGGTTTCTTTAGGCTTCAGCCTACTTTTGCTCGAGCGCCCCCTGTCTGCCTTCGTTCCATTGGCACCCGAGTTTCCAGGACATTACCCAGTCAGGATTAAGACTTTACCATCTCTCGCCTGCTGTCTCTGGGCTGAACCTACTCCTACTGCAACCACATACAGAGGCCCACCTAAGTCCTGCCAGCCCCGGCACCCAAAGGCTCAACCCGCGGGGAACGAGGGCTGGTATAGGTGAAGCTCCAGTGACCTCTGTCTATCAGCCCACTCCGCCTGACAATGGTGGGGACCCGTAGGTCCTTACCTACGGGTTGCGTCAACCCTACCTCAGCCCAAGGGTCCACCTCCGACGCAACATTTTAACCATGCCAGTAGTCATTTAGCCTTCCTTCCACTTTCTCTAATGTGTGGAATACATCCGGTCTGGGCTTCCAAGATGGTATTTTTAAACATTTTCCATGCCTGATCTAAACTCTTAAACTTTGCAGTTGCTCCTTTCGGTTATTTCCTAACCATTTTCCTCATTTTATCAGTCACCTTTTTGAAAGTTAGATGCTGTCACAGTAGATTTCTTTAGTGTCCTCCCTCCAGTTATTAAGTCAAATTTGATCATATTGTGATCACTGTTTTCAAGAGGCTCTAACACTGTTACTTCTCACATCAAATCCTGTGTACTAAGTCTAAAATACTTTCCCCCTTTTGTTGGTTCTTGTACCAGCAGCTCCATGAAGCAGTCATTTATTTCATCTAGGAACTTAACCTCTCTAGCATGCCCTGATGTAACATTCCACAGTCAATACTGGGGTAACTGAAATCACCCATTATTACTGTGCTGCTGATTTTGTTAGCTTCTTTAATTTCTTCTAGCATTTTATTGTCCGATAGTTCATTCTAGCCAGGTGGATGGTAATACACCCCTACTGTTATTTTATTCCCCTTTTCACCTGGAATTTCCATCCATAAAGATTTAACATTGTATTTTGATTCCTGCAGAACTTTTATCCTGATTGACTCAATAAACTCTGTTATTACCCAGTGCCACCCCCTCCACCAATTTGATCCGTTCTGTCACTGCAATATAATTTTTATCCTGATATAGCACTGTCCCATTGGACTTCCACCAGGTCTCTGTGATGCCAGTTATATCTCTGTCTTCATCCAGGGCTTATACAATCTAACTCTCCCATCTTATTTTTTAGACTTCTAGCATTTGTATACAGACATTTCAAAGTATGTTTTTTGTTTGTAGTAACAACCTGCTTATCAGTTGACAGGCGTAATTTGGAATCTTTCTGCTTTGCCTGCTCATTACTTAAAGGCACCTCATCCACGTTAGCATTTAATGCAACTTCTCTGCTGGGATGCCTTAATTTCCCTCTTCTCTTAGTATCCCTTCAAGGATTCGTCATTCTGAACCCTGCGCTTCTGAGCGATTGTCAACTTTCCCCATCATCTAGTTTAAAAGCAGCCCATTTTGAAAACAGATTCCAAACTCACTTCCCCTGTCCATCAGCTCCCCTGTTTACAATGAATTTCAAGGCTGCCCCCTGAATGAGTCTCTAGAATATTTTTTGAAACAAATTTCCTGCACTTCTTAAGGGCCTGATCCACTAAGTGAATCAGGCCCTTAATGTGGATACAAAGTGATGGAGACATATAATTTCATCCAGTTCAGGTAGGGTTGTATACACTCAAACTGTTAAAGTTCACAATGCAACATCCCAAACCACAGATTAGCATGGTGTGAAGTCGCAGCACCTTGCCAATGGAGCCTCTACACTTGCCACCTGGCTCAGGAAGCCAGTGTAGAGCTGGCTAATTTTGAAAGACCCAAACAAGGCATAGCTGATGAACATATCACTGAATTAGAATGAAGCCACCCACTCTGGGTACAGTGTAGTATTTTGGAAGCAGTCACAATAAGTATCAGTGCACATGGTGTATGATAGTTACACATTTTACCATTGTCATCATGCTTGAAATCCTTAAAGATGCAGGCTCTTATCTTCCTTACAAGCAGCCATAAAGCACCCACACGGAATGCGAGCCGACTGGTTCATACCATGTTTTTTCCGTAGCCGTTGCCAACAGATATGAACTTTGGGTTATAAATGAGAGATATTTGCGTACACGGCACTGTATGTAGGTGTTTCTCATATCTATTCATGGTGTCCCAGTGAAGATCCGGGACTAGGCTGGGAAACAATGGAAACGGTGGATCATGCCACATCTAGCGCTAAATGGATGTGTCATTCTCGTCTCTCATGGGTCCTTCCCAGGTATTCAGAGGACCATCTTAAGAAGTGAAAACAAATATTGACTGATGAGTAAAATCTTTAATGGAATGAAGGGCAGGTGTTACCACAGGTCTTGCTAATCTTTTGGACTTCTGCACGGTACACAGAAGGCACAGCTTTCTTTTATCTCTCCTGAAGAGTGCTCCTTATTTTTCAGGACATCAGCGCCATCCTGCTGGCACTAGATGATGCTCCTGTTACCTGGAAGGAGTTTCTGTATGAAGCATGCAGCCCCCAAATGTTGAGATATTTTCCGGGATGGGCTTATCCATGAAGGTCTTAGCCATTAGGGTACACTCTTCATTTCTAGGGTTATATACAACAAGTCTAGTCCTGCTTGAAAGTGAAGATGCTCCAGACCTCACTTTACTAGGGATGTGAATCGGGCTTCGGACGATTGACAATATCGTCGATATTTTCAAAATCGTCAGAAATTGGGGGCTCCCCCGAAATGATAGGAAACCCCTCGATATTGATCGTGGGGGTTTTCTTATCGTTTTGGGGGAGGGCGGGAAAAACGGCACACAAAAATAACCCCTAAACCCATCCCGACCCTCTAAAACTAATCCCTTTGCTTCCCCCACCCTCCCGACCCCCCCAAAAACATTTTACAGGTACCTGGTGGTCCAGTGGGGGCCCTGGGAGCGATCTCCCACTCCCGGGCCATCGGCTGCCACTAATCAAAATGGCACCGATGGCCCTTTGCCCTTACCATGTGACAGGGTATCCGTGCCATTGGCCGGCCCCTGTCACATGGTAGGAGCACTGGATGGCCCGCGTTCTTAATATTATTTGCATTAGTTTTAACTACCTTGAGTACCGTTAAATATGTATTGACATATTATTTTAAAACCTTTTATTTTAATTGTTCTTAAGATTGCTCTATGTAGAGTGTTTTATATGTCTCTAACCTACCATTTTTTATATGTCTCTAACCTACCATTTATTGCTAAACTCATTGAGAAAACAGTACAAAAACAATTGTCAAACCATCTTGAACATAACAACATATTATACCCAGCCCAACATGGATTCCGCAAACATTATAGTACAGAGACTTTACTACTAGCACTATCTGATACTATCCTAAGAGGCTTTGATACAGGAACACATTACATTCTGGTCCTATTAGATCTATCCGCAGCATTTGACACTGTAAATCACAAAATACTAATCACTAGACTGAAAGAAATTGGACTCAGTAACAAAACATTAAACTGGTTTGAATCATATCTAAATAACAGATACTTCCAAGCACAAATCAAAAACACACTTTCAGACAAAATTAAACTAACAACAGGGGTCCCACAGGGATCAGCCCTGTCCGCAACACTCTTCAACATTTACCTACTGCCAATCTGTCACCTTCTAGCAGGACTAGGAATCACACATTACCTATATGCAGACGACATTCAACTACTGTTAGCCATAGTAAACTCCATCGAGGAAACAATGCAACTAGCCAACATGTACCTTGAAATAATCAAACAGCTCCTAAATCAGATGGAATTAGTAATAAACATCGACAAAACTGAATTCTTACACCTCGAACGAAAAAACACTCACCCAACACAAACTACAATCAAAATAAAAAATATGCAAGACGTGGAACTAGCAAAAAAAAGTATGGAATCTTGGGGTTATAGTGGACCCTGAGCTATGCATGAAACAGCACATCTCACAGAAAATAAAAGAAGGATACGGTAAACTAATGACTCTTAGAAGACTGAAACCCCTCTTAACACTAAACAACTTTCGCACAATCCTACAGGCACTGATATTTGCAAGCACAGACTATTGTAATGCACTATTACTAGGGCTACCACAATCTACACTTAAGCCGCTACAAATACTACAAAACTCCGCTGAAAGAATTTTAACTGGCAAAAAAAGAAGGGACCACATAACTGGAACACTTGCAGAACTACATTGGCTCCCAATCGAACAAAGAATACAATACAAAGTTCTATGTATAATCCATAAGCTAATACATGAGGAAAAAGCCGACTGGCTTAACACAGCACTGCGCGTACACGTCCCTCACAGAAACCTAAGATCTGCGAATAAGGCTCTACTTACTGTCCCCTCAGTCAAATCAGCCCAGCTCACTCAAGTTAGGGAAAGAGCACTGTCACTGGCTGGCCCCGTACTATGGAACACCATGCCTCTCGAATTAAGGCTCCAGAGAAATCTGAAAATCTTTCAATCTAACCTGAAAACCTGGCTCTATATACAAGCTTTCGATAAAGACAAAGAGAAGGAAAAAAACAATTGATTAAGATGGACGCACCGAACAAACCCACAGTAATGTTAATTTTGTACCGTTGATAAATTGTCATAACAAACAGATTAATTTACTTAAACTTATAGATTATTGCACTTTATTGTTACCGTACTATGATGGCACATGTTCAAGTTGTAAGCTATACCACTCATAATTTTTATCGTGCCTATATGTGAACCGCTGTGATGGTTCTCCAACTTAACGACGGTATAGAAGAGTTTTTAAATAAAATAAAAATAAATAAATATGTGTCTCAGAGTTCCCGCTGCCGGCGGTATAGCCCATCACGGGTGCAGAAAAACATAAACATTTCTTAAATTCTTTTTCAGTTTGGTTACTTCACAAACAGCTTTAGATATAGAGGGTATTGATATTGGTTCGATTTAATATTGATCTAAATCTCCTTTCTTTTTATGTTTTGGCTTGTTGGAAGAGTTGGAATATCATTGCTTTTACAGCAGTCCGCTGTTAAAAGTGACTCTTTTAGAAATAAGTTCCAATAGGTAATAAAATTATATTTTCACAGTGATTTTCTACATTTTTACCCTTTGTGGCCATTTTATTAATTTTTTCTTTTATATTAAGACAGTTTGTGCTGATAAATATATCTCTGATTAAGATATATGAGAGGTCCATGCTAATTTGAGCAAATTCAAGTGGCTCTTAAGGTATATATTATGTAACTATTTATTTTATTATATGTCATTTGCACTAATATCAAATGAGGATCCTAAAAACCATCCACATGTACTCTTTTCTTTCTATTTTCTTTTTAATTTCTTTTCTTTCTCTCCTTTTTTGGTTTTTCATTTTTTGTGTTCCATTTGTTTTTTAAGTTTTCAAGTTGATATACATGTTTTTCTTTATTTAAGGTTTTCAATTAAGTTGTTTGTATGCAGATATGTTTCCCCTTGCATTTCTTAGTTGTGTGCCATTGATATATGTACATACACACGTACACAATTTTTTTTAAAGATTTAATATATTTTTTTAAAGATGATTTCATATATATTTGTACAGTACATAAATATTATATATGCATGTTTGTGAGTCAATTCTGTTTATGTTTATATTATAGTATGTCTTTTTTATTATATTTATTATTTATTATGATTTGACATTTTTATATTCCATTTTTACTTGTTTCAAATATATATGTATGTGTGCCTTTTATTTGTTTGCAATAGCCCCTGAGGCAGCTCGTTGAGCGAAACTCGGCCAGAGTCGGGCAGGGCAAGATCCAATAGAGTCCAGTTTACACCGATTCTACTTCTTGTGTTTGTTGCTATCTGCCATCTTGGATCGGTTACCGGTTTGTTTTCTTGGAATACCAGAGGAGCAAGACTGCTTAACTCTGGGGATTTCTGAGACATCACAGCTACTTTAAAAAGTGTAAAAATGAATTGCAAGTGGCTGGCACCTGTGCATTGGATTAGGGAAGGCTGGTGAGTGCAGGGATGATGTTCGTGAGGGCTTTTAAAACAGGCACTTTTGTGATGTCACCAGAGCAGGATTCTGAGGAAAAAGAGTTTTTTGAAAAAAAAGGATTAGAGGGAGAAGGCGGGTGTAACTGGCCTAGGGCAGAAGTGCTGTACTGGGCTCTGCCTGATTATAAGGAAAAGAAAGGAGAAATTTATAGACTCCAGGGGATAGACAGGGGGATTACGATCTCAGCACTAGTGTGTGTATTAGTAAATTAAGAGAAGCACACACTTTTTTATTTTTTTTTACTGAAAGTGATTCCTGATCCCATATGTCTAAGGTAAGGGGATAGGATGGAAAGATTTGGACAGAAATGTGGTGTTATTTTACTTGTCCTTAACAGAGGGAAGGGTAGAGATTTGTGAAAGTGAATGTGTGCTGCTCCTCTTCTGAAAATTCACGACAAGGAATTTAACGTTATCCTTTTATTTTTCTTACCTAGCAAATCAGCTTCATTATCTTGTGGAAGATTTTTGGTGCCAGGGAGCTAGTCTGGTTTATTGACTTTGTATAGTCAGGGAGTAGGAAATCCTGATGGAGAGGACCAACACCCACTGCCATTGCCCAGTGATGTCTGCTACCATAGTGACCACCTCAATGGACCACCAGAGATGCATGTGTTGTGCATACCAATACTCAGGACATAATCGATCTGGGCAGTCTAGCACCATTTACTGAGCTCAGTATGTGGAGAGAGCCTATAAAGAAAAAAAAAAAAAGAACAGTGAGATCCTGTAACAAAAAACAAAAGAACAATACAAAGCATTGATAAATAGTAGTAGTAGTAGTAGTAATAGGAGTAGTGACTCACCTACTTTATGCTCATTTTCACAGAGAAACTACAAGAGTAGTTCCTCTTTGGAAATTAAGAGTAATGTGCACATGCTAAAAGCTTATGCATAGTTTGCAAATACAGGGGCAGTTTGAAGATTGCCCTCAACGTTTTGTTTATTTAAGCATCATTTAGTCAACCATCATGGCAAGGTACAACAAAACCCTCAATACAACACAGCAACATAATAAAACCTTCAATACTCAGTGCCCTCCAATAAAATAATGGAATCCTCCCTTCATACTCCTCTATGTAGGCTGGTTTCAATTAGGCTTCCTTGTGCGCTGAATGCGATGCAATTTTCAAATTATCTGCTTCGGAATAAAGTCCCTGGCTACCTTATATCTGCGCAGATTTTCAGAGAAAGGAACTTTTGCACCTCCTTTTTGAGCAGGTAATGTTTTTCAGAGAAAATAATGCTCTGGGAGTTTAACATGCAATCCAGGATGGTAACTTTTAAACCGGTGCACATGTGCACGCATTCATTGGCCCCTCCCCCCACCCAGGGGCACAGCCATTTTTAATGTAAAATAGCCTGAGCATGTGTACATGGGCGCAAATGCCGTTTCTACTCTGTAAGTAGAGGGGGGGGGGGTGGATTTTAAAAGACACGCACGCCAATACCATTATCGATTTTCCCAGTTCATTCCCAGTTCACCCAGGTAAGATCAGATAGGACTTCCAAACCCGCCTAGTTTAATAGCCTCCCTTCTCCTGTTAGCCCCGAGCTTTAAAACCCGGTGATCTCTTTATTTTATGACGTGCACATCTTCCATAGCAGGAGTGAAGTTACACGGCGGGGGGGGGGGATCCCAGCACGCGCCTTTGCCTGTAAACATTTAAGCGCTAATTTGAAGGTGAAATCCGGGTGTGCCCTGCCCCTTTTCTGGAATCCTTCCTTTGTGCGCGTGTAGCGGGAGATGCGTGCGTACACAAGCGATTTTTCAAATCTGTCTGGCATGTCTTGTGTGTGTGTTATCTCCCTGTTTTGGCACACACCAAGGCTTTTAAATTTCAGCTGTAAGTGCATTATTTTCTAGGGATTGTACACAGAAACAAATTTCCTTTCATTCCAGTTTTGCCTTCTGTTTTGTTTTGTTTCTTTTATTTGTTTTTCATTTTGTTTGATTTTTTTTTTGGTTTGGGTTTCTTTTTTTTCAACTGAAATAAACATCAAGGGAACAGAAAATAAAAAAAAACAAAACAAAACGAAGGAAGAGAGAGCTGGGTTTCCCCTTCCCCATCAAGCTCCCCCTCCCCCTCTTAGTGTAGTGATTAAAACTGCCAGCATCGCCCGAAATAAATCCCCAGTACTAGTGCACAACAATTAAAACATTGACTTCATAATCCCCCAATCCCGTAACACTGTTTAGCCCACCCACGAGGTTCTGGTAGTCCAAACAGGGCAGTCCCTCCTACCCCACCACCGGCTAGTGATTTGAAAATGGTGGCCCGTGCCGTCCAGCGCCCGGCCCTACAGCGAAACAGCGGAGATGGAACCCGGAGGGGCAGGATCAGGATCGTCCCAACCCCATTTGGACTAACAGAACCCCACAGACGTACGTCAGGGGTGGTGGAGGTTGAATTCAGGTTTTTTAATTTCTGTTGGGGTTTGGTTTTTTTTTCCCATTCCTTATTCAATTTCCTTATTTGCAATGAAATAATTGAATAGAATCATGAACCAAATAATATCATAAAAGGGAAACAGACAACGAAAGATAACATTCATAGTTTGGGATGAACAAGCCCACATTATTTGAAGAAAATGGGGGGAGCGGGGGAGGGGAAGATGATTATATGAGAAGAAAAACATCTCTTTATGCCAGCAGATTAAATTCAATTAAATTGCCGTACTTTTAAATCGATTTCCAGGAGTTTTATCAAGCAGAAAAAGAACGTAAATGAAGTGGGGCTGAGAATACAAAATTATTAGTTTGATAGGAAATTAAACAACACATTTCTGTTGTGTGTTTAAATTTTGTTAGATAACTAATGCACAGCGTTGTTATTTTCCTTCCCTAGCCTAACCCCCACCCCGAGAATGCCTCCTTTAAGTGTGGCTGAAAGGGAACACCGTGCGGACTTAGCTGTACCGAGGCACCAGTAATTCATGAACAAATTGTCCTGCTCACAACGTCACGAGCACCTGTAAAATGAACTGCAGGTGCTGCCTGTTGGCTTAGGGCCGGCATTTTTACGCATAATCACATTCTGTACGTCCCAAAGCGAAGCGGTCCCAGCCAAATGACGTGGCCCAGCAGAAGGCCTGAGGGGCCCTTTTCCTGGGGCTGGGAAGATGATGGAAGTGGTTGTGATTCGGGATTAGAATCTAATTTCCCCACCTTTAACGCACACACACAGGTGGAGTTGCCTTGATCATGCTCATACCAGGGGCTCTTTTATTCTTGTGGTTTCACTGAATCCAGGATCTCAGTCAGATAAGTCTACCCACACAATGGGGTAGATTTTCAAAGGGATACGCGCGTAACCCCCCGAAAACTTACCTCTGCGTGCGCCAAGCCTATTTTGCATAGACTCGGTGGCGTGCGTACGTCCCGGGGCGGTGCCGGGGGATGGCACGCCGGCTGGTGCGTGTAACTCCTTCAAAAAAGGTAGGGGGAGGGATTTAGGTAGGGCTGGGGGGTGGGTTAGATAGGGGAAGGGAGGGAATCGTTAAAACAGTTCCCTCCAAGGCCGCTCTGATTTCGGAGCAGCCTTGGAGAGAACGTGGAAGGCCATCGGGGGCTCCCCTTGGGCTCGGCGAGCACAAGGTGCACAAGTGTGCACCCCCTTGTGAGCGCCGACCCCGGATTTTATAACACGCGCACGGCAGTACGCGCATGTTATAAAATCGGGTGTACATTTGTGCGTGCCAAGTAGCGCGCACAAACGTACACCCGCGCGTGTAACTTTAACAATCTGCCCTAATATGATTGGGCTGCTGGACAGAGGTTTTAGCACACGATTCCCTATAGCAATGTATTTGCTCATCACTAATAAGCAGAATTTATAACACACACACACCCAATGTATCTTGATTAATGTGTAATACTATACATTGTACATCTATATGCATGCTTGTTGTTTTGACTCCTTATAACTATCTTTAAATGCCATTGAAAGATTTCTCTATCTTTACTCCCAACTCCATTCACCCAGAGCTGTCATTCCTCAGGGAATAAGAGCCTCTTAACTGGCCTAAAATAGAGACACATGTTTTACTCTCCCTGAAAAAATCTCTGAGAAGCTTGGCTGACTATGGTATCTTCCCAGACTGTCTCAGGAGCATTCTAATGGTGCTGTGTGGGGGCTGGAAACCCATCATGGAGGCAATATTCCCAGCATCCACTTTGGCACAAATTCCACAGACAATATTTCGCTTCTGCTTTTCGTGTGCGTTATTTTCCGATCCATTCCAAAACACTTCCCCCCCCCCCCCCCCACACACACACACACAATTATTCCACCGGGAACGCCACCCCTAAGTGCAGCCAAGAGCATGCTCGTTGTGATTGCGTGTAACACTGCGCGTGCCTTTTTCCATATCAGGAAGGCCAGTTTACATGCCGAGAGGGTAAGTTTCAAAACAGCTCACGTGCGCCCCATGCATGCGTGTGTATGGGTGCAGGCAAATTTACTGCTGCGTTTTAGAACCTGCGTGCAGATGATAGGCACAGGTTATAAAATGTGAGCACCATATGCACGCAAACCTGCTCGTGTAGGTATAAACCACGAGCTGCACATGTCTGGATTTATCCAACTAAATAGCGGTACTTAGCCAGATAAATTTAAAAAGGGTTACTTGTCCATCTAAGAAGCACTTTTTGGACTTATCCAGGTATGTAAGATAGCCAGATAAGTAAAAAAAAAAAAAAAGGCAAATTAGCTGGGTAAATCTTAAAACGCTATTTATCTGGCTAAGTCAGATGGCCGGATAAGTCAAAAAGGGCTATATATCTAGCTAAATCTGATAGCTGGATAAGTAGAGGTGATAGACTTATCTGGCTTAGCTGGATAAGATTTATCCAATTAAGTAGCACTTTTGTTTTTACTTATCTTGCTATCTTACTTTCCTGGATAAGTCCAAAAAGTGCTACTTAGATAAACCAGTAGCACTTTTCAGACTCATCCAGCTAAGCAGCACCTGCTGCTACTTAGTCAGATAAATCGGAATATAACCAGATAAGTGCCACTACCTATCCAGATAAGCTCAAACTTGTCCATCTAAGTAGCAGCCGAATAAGTCGGAATTTAGTCAGATAAATGTGCGCAAATGATATAACCAGATATTTGTACTTCAAAATTTAAAAGGATACCAGAGTATATTTCACTTGCGTTATTTAGATGCATCTACCCTCCGTAAGTCGGCTTTTACGCGTGTAAGTTAGGGGGATTTTCTAACATGTACGCAGCAATGATGTAACCAGTTTTACCAATTAATCTACCAGTTTGCCCAGTCTGTCTCTAGATCATCAAGACCCTCCTGGTTCTTCAGCCCCAGTGTACTCACCCCCTCACCCAGTCAGTATTTGCAGTGAGGACTTTTACTTGCGCCAAGGAATGACCAGGTGTAAATGTACGCAAATAAAGAGACTTATGCGCGTTGCTATGGCAGATTGTAAAATAGCGACTTAAGTGATTAAATGGCGGCCACGCCCAGGAACGCTCCTTTTCTAGATATGTAGTTTTGCTTGTGAACTCCATACTTATGCATGTCTGTAAGAGTTTATAAAATAGCATGTATTCATGTGCGCGCTATTTTAGATGCGCAGCTTCTAATTTTACACGTGCAACCTTTTGAAAATTCACCTTTTAGATTGCTGTTTATCCACACACATGGCTTTGAAAATTGTTCCCCCCCCCCCCTGCAATTTTCCAATCTCGTAAAACAGGAGCAGTGGCTTTTCCTGAATCCTAAGTGTAGTTGTGCAGTATTTGAAGTTCACTTGTGCAGATAATGTTTAGAGAGTAGAGAGTGCATCAAGCTAGGGCGAGATTACAATGTACAAATCTCACCTTTGTGTACCTTTCCTCACTCCAAATCACATCAAATCTTCACTGGTGTGCACTGTGCTGTTCCTACCTCTGACTGTGCATGTAAAACTGCTCCCCAAACCCTAGACCACCACCAAAACTTCACCTTGAGTTACTAGTTGACCCTCCTATAGTGCTATAAATAGATGACAAGTCCACTTCAGAGGCTTTCTTTCTCTCTCTCTACTGCACTCCACTCCACTTCCTTCTCCCCTGCCAAAAACAGGGCGGGCATTAAATTTGCCGTGTTAAAAAGGGCTTGTTGAGTGCACAGCAATTTTTTTACATCGGGGGGGGGGGGGGGGTAGTAGTTAATAGCGTCATCTACATGTGATGAGTGCTATTAGCTATGCATTGGTTTGGATGCACGTTTTGGATGCGCCTATCCCCTTATTGCATCAGGTGTTAGTCTAGCGCACCCAAAACACACGTCCAACTGCGGGTTAACCTGTGCACTAGGCTGGGTGCACTTTTTGCATTGGGCCCCCTAATGTTTGGAATAAGTGTAGCAGAGGATTGTAATTCAAGTGTGCCTAGGCAGGCAGCAGCAAAGTGTGTGGCATATTTCCTGAAGACAGATTTCTTTCTCTTCTTAGCCTGGCGGAGATTCTTGGAGAGGAATCAAAACATCTGTCTTTTCCCCTTAACTTCCCCCTACCTCTCCTCCACCTAATGTCTTCATGCGCTGTTGCTATATTGATATTATGGACTGCTGGGCTATGTTTGCATTGCTCTTTGTTCTAATGGCCATGCTAAGGACTTTAAGCTTCATCAATACAGAGAGTGCAAAAGAACGAGGGAGTAAAAGGTGGTGGTGATATGACGCTTCTAGGTTGTTTAGTATTATCCACTGAAGAAGTCAGGCTAACTAACAGATTAGTGGTGATAGACTCCCTCCCTATACAAATTCTAATAACTTGGCAGCTTTTTCACTGAATTGAAAAAGCAAGGGCACAGAATTTTCTTTTCATGCTGGTAGTTCCTTACAGAGTTTCTATTCAGACTGTGGCAATATTCTGCAGAGTTTAACTTCTCAGGAATTATCATGTTATTTTTTTAAACTAAAACCGCGGCATGACTAGTGTGTTATTTGGGTGAAAAAGGAAGTGACATGTTTAGGGATGAGCCCAGAAAGCGCATGACTTGTCCATTATCCCCCCTACTCATTTAATCTAAGTTATTCATGTTCAATTAATAGCCTTTCTTAAATTCAGAAAATCAAAAGGATGTACAATGAAAGCAAATGTAAAGACAGAAGCCACCAGTTATAACAAAGGTACAAATCTAAAAATCAAAACATCAACTATAAATGTAAACAAAACAAATATGCAGATAGCATGAGCAATACTTAATCAATAAACATAAAAACAGCAGCACAATTTTGTTATTTCAAGCTTTATTAGATCCTTAGAAAACGATGTACAAAACAAAGAGGGCAGCTCATACAGAAGCATAAAACATCAGAACAAGAAATACTCCTCAAAAGCAAGGAATGCAAAAGAATACATAGCATAACATCTCCACTTCAACATTCAGTGGAGGTGCTCCAACGTAGTAAACACAAAGCCCTAGCTTACAATTGTATTCTAACCAGATGTGATACAGATTCTCACCGGATCACTGATTAACCCATAAATCTCTAAAATCCAATTATAAAGACATATGAACAATAAGCAACACAATTTTGAACAAACAGAAACCAAGAAAATTTACAAATCCTAATAAAAATAGGAAGTTCATTATTTAAATAAATAGAGACCACCCCTTTTAATTAAAAACAAAAAGCTGTGTGTTTTAAGGGATTTCCTACACTAAGGACAGCCCCCCCTTTTCCAGGCATAAAGCAAGTGGTCAGTAATTCCATAAACTGGGTGCCAAAAAAAGTGTAATGTGTTCTGCAACTTCTTTATTCAAAGTAAGAGTGGATCTTTAATATTTGGCTAATCGATTAAGTATGAAAGGAGTACATTCCTGTCGTCAGGAGATATGTGGGCGACGCTGGGTTCTGTCACAGTAAACATGAGGATCCATTTCTTAGCAGAGAAAGACAACCGTCTGAAATACTGCCGAGCTCTCAGGAGAGGACCCGCCAGAACAGGATGAGAGAAGCAATCGGTCCTGATCGCTTGCAAGCAGGCGCATAATGGGAAGAGGGTCCTGGGAGGGGAAGGCTAAGCCAAATCTGTCTCCTGTGCCCAGTTGCCCCTTTCAGTATATTCATGCAATGGTAGCCATGGAGAGATGCAACACTTTTAGGGACCTTCCTTTTTGGGTTTTATTTTTTAAAAATTTTCCCAGGAATTTTTTTTTATGTCAAGAACAAAAAAAACAGGAGAAAATCAATGGGAAAACGTGACATTATTTTTCTGGGTAATTATTGGAGTTTATTTTGAATGATGGAAGGCAGGACAGTAAAACAATATTAAACAGATTCTCCCACTCTGCAGCATTCCTGTCTCTACCTCCTTCCCCTGCCTATCATGTCCCTTTCTCTCCCCATTGCCTCTTCCACCCAGCCTATTATAACAGCATTCATCCTTACCAGAGGTGGCTCCAGGTTTCTCTCTCTCCTTCAGCAGCCCCCGCGCTCTGCAGCACTGAACCTCTGCTTTTGTGCGGGGCCAGGAAGCCTGCTGGAAAGTGCTTCTGGTGGGCGTGGCCCGCTTCAGATGCTGCATTGGTGGCATGGGGGAGAGGAAAGCCAGACACGAGACGCTGCATCGGCGGCACTGGAGGGCCAGCATTTTCTCGGGTGAAGGGCCAGGACTCGAAACACTGCAGGTGCCTTGTGGTCTGCACTGGCTTCCAGCAGTGGCTGGAGGCCTGGAGACGCTGCCTCTGCAGCTGCTCTTTAATCGTCCTAAAATTAGGGTGAAAATCAGTTTAAACTGATTGTCATTTTCAGAAACATGTGGCAATTTATGGGTAAAAATTGGTTTAAACTGAAAATGAAGGCTCCTAAACACTATGGGGCAGATCTTAAAACCTGGGCGCGGGCGTAGATTTGTTCGTGCAACCCGGCGCAAATAAATCTATACCCGATTTTATAACATGTGCGCGCAGCCGCGCACATGTTATAAAATCCAGGGTCGGCATTTGCGCAAGGGGCTGCACAATTGTGCAACTTGCGCACACCAAGCCACGCAGCCTTCCTTCGTTTCCTCCACCTCCCCCCACCTTTCCCTACCTAACCTGCCCCTCAGCCCTACCTAAATCCCCCCCACTACCTTTGTTCCAAAAGTTACGCCTGCCCTGGCCTGGCCTGCTGCCGGAGGACTTGGCCCCACCCCCAGCCACCCCTTTTTCGAAGGCCCGGGACATATGCGCGTCCCGGGGTTTGCGCGTGCCACTGAGCCTATGCAAAATAGGCTCGGCGCGTGCAGGGATAAGTTTTCAGGGGTTACGCGCATAACCCTTTGAAAATCTACCCCTATAATTTCAAAGGAGAAAACTAAAATCCATTCAGATCTGCAATACACAATATCTGTAGACCAGATGTAACAAGCATTTTCTCCATAGACAGAAAATGGGAAAAACTCTTTGCTCCATCTTTGTCTTTCTCTACATATATGTAGTATTTATTGATTTACAGTAATTTTTATTCCACTTATTGACAAAACCTGTTCTAGGTGGATTACAACAATATAAAATGAAATACAGATGCTAAATCATAAAACAAAAGCAATGCAACATATCAAACATTCAGTCAACTAATAAGTCAAATAAAACAATTAAAGCACAAAAGGGTGCTCATTTAAACTATTGCAAAAGAGCTCAGTGAAAATAAGTGGCTTATCATAATCCCATTCGAACTGCGTAAAGGCCTCCTGAAAAAAAAATGAGTTGTTAAAAAACGTCCTCAAAGCCTTAGAATTAGCCAACTTGCGAATGACGAAGGGAAGGGGGTTTCAGGGACTGGGGGGCCGTAAGCGAGAAAGCCCGCCTACACGTCTTAAATGTGAATTCTAAAAGCTTGGCGCACACCAAAATCGGGAGGATGCGCGCGTACACAAGTCCCACAACTGCTGCGTTAGTTTATTTCTGCTATAGAGGGGGTATAAATTGTAAAAAAAAACCAAAAAAAAAAAACCTGCCATTTGAAGAGGGTCTGGGGTAACTGCGGGGAAGTGCAGGCTATTAAACCAGGGGGGGTTTCAGGACCTAGCTCTTAACTGGCTGAACTGGTGGCTGAACTGGTGAAAGTGGTGTGGACGCGCGCTGGTTTTAAAATACACTGATTTATTTATGCGGCAGAAACAGTATTTACACGCCTAGGCGTGCGTCAGCTTAAAATAAGGTGCACATGTGCTCGCGCTCAGGCTGTTTTATGGCATGCGCGCATAAGTTCTAACCACTGCGCCGGAAGGTGCTTGCCGGCGCGCACACACAACTATGAGCGCCCACACGCCACGTTGGACAGTTACCATCCTGCTCGGGCAGCTGATCGGCTGGATAAACGGGCCAGCTAAGTGGCAACCGCTCAGGCTCAGTCGAATATCCACCTAGCACCACCCAAGCCAACCAAGCCGGAACCTAACTCTCTAAGCGCTGCTGAATATCGACCTCACACATTTATTTGCTGGGACCTTTGTGAATTCCGGCTCGAGAAAGCTAAATAAATATGTTTGTTTCCTTTCAAAACATTTTTGTTGGTTCATCGTTAAAGATGGTAAATTT
Source organism: Rhinatrema bivittatum (assembly GCF_901001135.1). Classification (NCBI taxonomy): domain Eukaryota; kingdom Metazoa; phylum Chordata; class Amphibia; order Gymnophiona; family Rhinatrematidae; genus Rhinatrema; species Rhinatrema bivittatum. Next base: position 187,726,607 of record NC_042623.1, read on the forward strand.
CGGGCGGACGCGGCCATTTTATGGCATTCGTGCATATACACACGTATGATATAAAATCGTCTGCACGTGAGTACACGTGTGTGCAATTTTTGTACGGCTGTGCGCACATGCCGGCTCTACCGCGTAAGTGGTGGGATTTTGTTCGACACGCACGCCGACGCAATTACCAGTTTCCCCAGTCCATTCCCAGTTCCCCCCCCCACTAATTAACCTTCCTCCCTTTTACCCTATTAGCCCCGACCCTTCAAACCCCGCGGACTAGCCCTGGTTTTTTAATTTTAAAACTTAGACGCCCTCCACAGCAGAAGTTACACGGTAGGGGATCCTGGCGCGCATTCCTGCACGTAAATATGTACGCACACATTTCAAATGTCCTCTGCGGAACGCCCATGTCCTGCCCCCGTGCTCCACCCACACCCCGCCCCCCCCTCTCTTTTGCACTTTTTCGATTTGTGTGAGTACTGAGAGATATGCGCGTACTTGGCCGCTTCTTAAAATGTGTGCAGCGTGCGCCGGCCCGCAACCGGCGCGCATCTGCTGGCTTTGGCACGCATAGGGCTTTTAGAGTAGTGCCGTCGAGGTTTATTTTAGATTTCCCCTGTTTTATTGGAGGAAAGAAGGGGTTGAATTAGCCTGGGTGTGAAAGTCGTGAGCAGTCACACCAGTTGGGAAGGCTTCAGCACTGGCTACTGTCCATTCGCGCATCTTCCGTTTGCATTCATACTTCAATTCAGTGTCCAGCACGTGTGGACATGCTTTTTTTTTTAATTGGATAATTATATTAGGAGAGTTATATAAGTACTGGAGAAGGAAGAAAAGAGGTTGGGAAAATGGTGGATTTTGTGCTATTCATCACACTATTATGAAATATCCCCAGCCTATTCTTTCGAGGGAGTACGTTTTCAAAATTATGCGAAGTGCATGCTTTATTTTGTGGACGAGAAGTTGGTGGGGGAATGCAAACGGAGCTAGAAGAACCTTGATTATCGTTTTCTTACTAAATACCTCCTATCTTCCATACAGCACAGTCTTCCAGCACCAGTCCTAGCCACACAGCTCAGAACACGATAAACTGGATGCGAGGGGACAGGAAGCAGCAGCTCTGGGGCCTGTGTTAGAATCGTATGCACTAAGCCCTTTCCCCCTAGACACAAAGTGAGATCACCAAGTGGGTCCATCTTGCCCTTAATCCCCCCACAGAAATGCATTTGATTGAGGGCGGGAGGGGAGAGGGAGTTTTAGAAGGGAAGCAGTGAAATAGTGTTAACGTTTTTGTGTGCAAACCACCCTGGGTCAGGGAAGAAAAGAAACCCAGGCGTCAACACTGTCATTATCAGCAAAGGTACTGAAATAATCTAAACCACGTCACCCTTCGTCAGATACGACAGGCCACATTTTTAACTTGAAAAATGTTTTGTATTGTGGCGTGTTGCCAAGAATACAGGGTTGTTGGGTTTGTTTGGGTTTTTTTGCTTTGTTTTCTTTCAGCCTGCTGCTTCAGAAACTTTTGGGTCACAACACCTCCTGTCTTCTGTACGGCACCTAAGCATCTTCCTGCTGGCACAGGACCAGAAACGCTCTCAGCTGACTGCAGAGCAAACACCTTTTGTATGCGCACTGCCTGGCATTTTGTTTTTTTTTGCATCTTAGTTTGTGCTTCCAGAAAAGACTTAAACCATAATGCGTTGAAAAGAGCAGCCCTGACCTTTGGAAATTTTGTGGATATTTCTGACGGTGATTTTCAGCGAACCATATGGGTTACTACGGTATTTACTGCGAGATTTCGTATCGCAACGGTTTTAATCACAGTAAACCTGGCAATTATCATAACGAGGGAGAGAATAAAAGGGAACGGTGTGGGGTAGCACGAGAATGTTAACAGCAGGGTTCACACACGGCAGGATCTTCTTCAAGGCCTTAGCCTAGTCCATCTTGCTCAAATCGTTTTCGCTTTACAAGTATGACGGCTTTTCTGATGATGAATCTATTTTACAGGGGATCCTTACCTTTCTACAGTATTTCAAGCCTAAAGATTTCCAAAAAACCTTCTGATCACCTCTTGTCTCAGCATCCCCCACCCTTTTCCTCGTCTTCCAGAAGTCCTTGGAGATAATTCAGAGAGAAAATGCGCCAATGGATTGAGGAACGAGCACAGGCTAATGGTTTTAACTCACAAGAAAACACAGCAGAATCATGCCCGTTCCTTGGTCCTGCTGGTGTCTGTCCTGCCTATTGGGCAACCTGGGTAGAAGCAATGCAACAAAGAGGCATTATATTATTATATGGGGATTGGATGGCTCAGCAGCAAAAGCACAAAGCAACTCACTTGTTGATCGGGTACCAATCCAAGCAATGTCGTTACCATTTGTTGGCAGTTGAATGGCCGCCGATATAAAAGAATTTGTCCCAGGTCCCATTCCCAGTGGACTGCTGTCCACCCATGATTCTAGGAGGGCTAACTGGGCCTGAGTTTGTCTCATTAGAGAGGTTTGCGCATTAGTAACGAGCAGATGGACTGATCATTTCTCTCCCAATATCCCCCCCCCCCCCCCCCCTTAGGGCTCAACCAAGTCCTGTGGGCGGAGCGCTTTGCTGTCATGCTAGCTCCTTTCATTTTTATTTTGCAAGCGAGCAAGAAGTGAAAAACAATTTTAGTTGGATTCCAAGTAAAGTAGCTGCTTATAGCTAAAGAAATTTAGGGCCGGATTTCCTAATTCCTCCCCCCCCCCCCCTCAATAGATACAGAATAGAAGCAAAGTAATACTGAATTAGACCCTACAAACGTCCCGTTTACGCCCAGTAGTACCAGTCGGGCCTGACCATTCTACAGAGGTGGCAAATTCTGGCACAGGAAGGAAAGGAAGGCAGCTGCTGCCGAGCCTGGATTTAGGCATAAGAAAGGTAGGTAACTGCCTCCGGCATCAAATTTTCATAGGTGCCAGGGCACGCCTCCTGCCACCATATCATCATCCGGGCCTGCCGCACTTGACCTGTCGAACAGCGCTGACCCTGCAGCAGCAGCAACTCCAGTAGAAAACATCAATGCAGGGCCTGTGAGCTCTCGAGCACTGACAGGCCCTGCCCCCTCACACAGGTTGACATAGTAACAGAAAGCCCTTGCATGGTTTTCCATTACAACAGCCAACCCATTCATTTGAAATATTTTATTGATGTTTGGATGATTTTCATAAGAATTTTTAATTATTGAATGTTATGCTATTCATTACTTGTTTTGAATTATTCTTTTTATTGGTATGGTTTTACTAATTTTATTTTATGAGGAATGGTAATGTTTCTGTTTTTTACATTGTTGCACTGCATACACAATTTGTCTTGTTGCAGTTTCCAGTTCAGTTTTTCATGTACATTTCTATTTATACTGTATGGTCTCTTTAGTCTGTATTTGAGGGTCTATCTGTGTTTTGCATGTGTGACTGAAGTGAGTTATTCCATGAGTGCGTAGTTTCTATGTAGGGATCTATAGCAGCTTGGCTTGTTTTGTTTCCCTAATAGGGGGTGTATTACTATTTTAGGCCTGCTGTAATATTTGTAGTATTAACTTTCATAGATAGGGTTGTTGCTGTTTGAGTGCTGGCAGTTAGTGCTATTTTTATATAAAATTATTTTATCTCGTGGCTCTCTGCGGGTCATGCCCATGCCCTATACGCATTACAGTAGGCCTAATACCAGATAGATTCCAAGCCTCTCTTGTTTTTTTGCAGGGTTTTCTGGTTGGCACCTCAGCAGTGCATGTAAATATAATGGACCAGATCTTAAAAGATACGCGCGGGCATAGATTTGTTCGCGAACAAATCTACGCCCGATTTTATAACATGTGTGCGCTGCCGCGCTCATGTTATAAAAACCGGGGTTGGCGCACCGAGCCCCGATGGCTTTCCGAGTTCCCTCCGAGAGGTAACTTTCCTTCCGCCACTCCCCACCTTCCCCTTCCTTCCCCTACCTAACCCAGCCCCTCCCCAGCCCTACCTAAACCCCCATCTTGACCTTTGTTGCAGAAGTTACGTCTGCCTCCGGGCAGTTGTAACTTGCACGCGCTGGCCAGCTGCTGGTGCGCCATTCCCCGGCACAGCCGCAACAAAGGAGTCCTCAGTCCCGCCCCCAGAGCCACACGTCCTGGGGCTTGCACATGCTGCCGAGGCTATGCAAGATAGGCTCGGCGCGAGCTGGGGCAGCTTTTTGGGGGTCACGCACGTAACCCTTTGAAAATCTGCCCCAACATGTATATTGTAAGTGGTGTTTTTACCTCAGAAGACTGTGCTTTGAATGTTCTTTTTCATGTAAAACCTGTTACTATAAATGCATACATTTAATTGTGTGTGAGGAGGATGTGATGGGGTGGGGGGTGCAAGGCTGTAAGGTTTCCCTAGGGCCTCTAATCCCCTTGCACTGACCATGGGCGTTGCTGTACAAACATTGAACAGAGTCTCCCAAATCGTGGCGTCATGTGTTGTGTAAAGGGGGAGGGCGCAGATTTTCACTTGGCCATAGGCGCCAAATTGCCCGGCTACGGCTCTGAGGGCTGAAGCTGGGGGGAACTTTACAAGACCAGCAGCAAAGGTGAGGGGGGGGGGGGGCAATGCCAGGAGAGGCAGCGAGGAGGTTTGGGCTCCTCGCACCTCCAATGACTTCTGAGGGGACCAGATCTGTCCCTGTCTGCCACTATAGTGGTAGCCTCCTAGCAGCCAGCTGAGTGTGCTCCTTGGAAGATATGGGCCTCCAATCCTGGGGCCTCCTGCGAAGGCTGGGACAGCAGAAGCTGCTGAGGGTGCCGGGGGGGATATGAGTCTAACACAAAATGTGCAAACAAAAAATGAAAATACCCTGTTTTGCTCCCGGAGGGGATTTTCACTTAAACAGTCCCAAAGAAAGCCCATCAAGTGATCAGATGAGGGGAATGAATATTTGGGCTCACATGGTCGCAGCCGTTACGGTGGAACAAGTCTATCAGTAAACAACAGTTTTACGGGTAATATTTGCCCTTGTAAAACGCGGAAAGTGCCAGTTAGCACAGCGCACACGTATCTAACACATCACCGAGGCCGTCTTTACAAAGAGCAAGACAAAAGCCATGAAACACAATCCTGCCGAGAATGGTAGAAGCCCTCGCAGTTATTCCAGGGAGCACCCCCCCCCCGATTATCTCCCACACTAATTGCCATGAAATCAGAACATATTTCAGCATCCCCGAAAAAGTGTAGGATATTTGTCAGTGTGACTCTGCCTCCAATGATAAAAGTCACTGCTTAACAGTAAGAATTTCGTCATAAGAGTTTGTTTTTATGAATCTGCTACTCTGAAGTTCTACCATTTCCCCAGACCGGGCTGTTGCAAGTTAACGTAAAATAGCAACATTAACTTGTCATGGGCTTACAATTGTTTCATATTTCAAGATTTTATATTAAGATTTTAAAATACGGATTATTATGCAATACGACCTGTTACCAGCAATCTGCAGAACTCATCGGCTGCAGCCGTGTTGCCTTGTTTGGAAGATCTAAACGTCAGCTGACAGAACCTTTTACCATGGGAAATATCGATTAAGTAACCAACGTAAAATCTAGAAAATGCTATTTCCTAACTGTGGTGTATGATTCTCTGTAGGCTATGGTACCTTGATTGAACCAACATGAGTTAATTATTTATTTATTTGTTTGTTCGTTTTTATATACCGAAGTTTAGCTAGAGGCCGTCACTCCGGTTTACATTTGAAACAACTAAATACATGTGTAGGAACCATACGAAAGTCATTACAGTAAACTGGTAGAACCAAGATTTACATCGAACAATATTATTGGTAATACAACATTTAGGATATAATGAGATATAGCGAGATAAAAACAATATAACGAGGTATAACACTATAACAAGATAGTTGGTGATTATCCAGCGATGAGGTTGTGCATAACCTTTCCAAACCACAGCGGTCTTCATCATCGGACTTTATTAGCATTGATATAAATTTATACTAAAGTTTAGCAGACATTGAGGCCTAGGGATGGCAGTGGAATGGCACAGCTGAGGAGCAGCAGAATCTCCTGGCAGAAGCTGACCGCTTACAGACATTATTTCTACAACAATCAGAAAAGCATTTAAGATCCAACGTACAATTCCCATTGAGGCAAGGGACTCCTCATGAACAGCCCTTTCCTTCGAGGGTTTGTTACGCTGGTTGAATTAATCTGCTATGTTCAATTTGTTTTTAATTTTTCATTCTCCAGTGCATTTGAATGGGAGATTAAGGCACCTCCCTTGTTTTCCCCTCTGTCGAGCTTTCAGGTGTTGGCGCACATGCAAATATTCTACAAGGGGAGAAGGATTCTAGACGAGCTGAGACTGCCTCCCTCTAGCTGCAGCTCTCCCAGTATCATGGGGTTCCCAGCAGCTCAGCAATCAAAGCTTCTTGTTCCCCCTCATTATGACTCTCCCTCCCCCCTCTTTTTTTCTGAAAAGATTTGTGGGACAATCACAAATGACCTGAATGAATTATCCCTTTACAGAATGGCGACTCTTTATCCCTCAGAAATGCCACCAGTAACGTGTTGACCTTAAAGAATGTCATGTTTGCAGAAGTTTCCCTGGGTGTGGTGGTTGGCGCTTGAAGAATGCAGATGATGGTAAAGCCAACATCCTGAAACAGTTCTAACCATGCCTTGAAGGTGACCGCCTTTGTATTGTATCTGTCGCTCTTGCTGAGATGTCACAGGTAAAGTGCTTCCCATAGGGCACATACAATAGGGTAGATGAACATTCAGTGCATTATATAAAGAGAGCAGAAGGGTCTTACCTCATTGTACAATGTTACGTAGCATTTTCAGGTCATAAATGCTTGTTTCCTTATTCATGGGTTTTGATAAGCAGCAGAGTACGTTCTTGCACGATCTCGATCCAGGAATCCAATTGGATACATACTCAGATGGGCACAGCTCCTCCTAGGCTTCTCTTCCACTGCTTTCCAGTTTTGCTTTCTAGCCTACAAAACTGTCACACGAGTCCACACCAAGCTCACACACTACATTTGGAAGGATGTTTCGTCATCCTGGCTTGAAAGCGGTTGCGTTTTTTTTCTCTGCCCGTCAGAAAAGGTCATGCAATTTAGTGCACTTCAGTTGATCTTTATGACATGTCTCCTTGTTCACATCAAGTATGTCCTGTGTGCTTTAAAATAATATTTAAAAATTGCACACCCATGCCATGCTGAACATGAAATGGACACTCGTTTTTCTGCTCCTATCATGACCCCTTCTCGTCCCTTGGGGACTGGATACCTTCATTTATGTACCTGAAGAAAAGGCCTGTAGGGTTCAAAAACTCTTGTATGTCCTTTAAAAGGTCACTCTCTCTGCTTACTTTCAATAATTTATCTTCTAAATAGCAAACGGAAAGCCACCAAAGGGGAAGATTCATGAATATTAGGGTTTTTCCCCCCAACATTCCAAATTTTCTTAATTTTAACCCACTAATCAGTCTGATATTAGTAGGCATATTGAATGACAAACTGAAGCAGCTTTACTATTTGCATTTTTCTTATATAATAGAGAAAATATATACAATATATAACCAAATGGTTATCCTGATAAGCCTTACTGTATGCTTTATTTGAAAAAAAAATATTTATTTCATTGTAAAATTTGTCTTCCAGGAATTGCTTAATTTACACATAGTATTTGTTATGCAAGAGAATCTCCTGTTGCCTTCTTTCATCCCATCTCTCTTGGGTCACATGAGCAAAAGGCAAAATTCACACAATTCTGTTTGTTTAAAAAATGCATTGTGTGCCGAGCTGTTTTTTTTTTCTCTTCAATTTTACAAGTAAAAAATATATTCTAAAAATAGGGTAGTAGATTATTTGCCGGCTGTGACCGCAATATAGAATCTCCACAAATAATGTTGTTGTCCTATCTGGTGGAGACAAAAACAGTAGTTGAGTTTAAGAAAGCATGGAGGATCCTTATTTGGGGGAACGTGAAGGTAACGCCAAAGATCAGTATTGCAGCAGGAAAGGGGGAACAGACAGGCAGGTTGGTTGGATCTGGCAGTGCCTATGGGTCTGTGTTTCTACGCACAGGAAGCTTTTTCAGGAGCAGCAGGAGGAGGAACCAATGTGAACTTGAGAGTTCGTGTACAACATAATTGGGAGGAATCTTAAGTTGCGAAGGATCCAGGTTTCTTCAGGATCATTAAAAATTACAGAAAATAAGGCACTGTGTGTTTTATGCCAATGCAAAGACTTCATCTCCACAGGGGAACCCTAGAGCTCTACCGTGTGTTTTCCTATTAAACGTCTGGGCCCTGAGATTACATCTAAAGGGAAGATCTCACCAAGGCACAAAATGCAAAATCCCATGATTTATGGTACCTCTTTCAGCTTCAGAAACCATTTTCTAATTTCTGTCGCTGACATACTTTAAGCTGCTTTCTCTGCTGTTTTTCTCCTCTTCAGAGGAGGCATGGCCCCTATATTGGACCTGTGGCGCTGAACTTCACATTAGCCCCCACCTGCAAGTCACTTAAATTTCCTGCTTATAAGAACTTTCCTATAAAGAAACGTTCAAAAAGCATGCAAATCACTTCTCTGCTTTTTTGGAGCTGGTGGGAGGGGGAATAGTTAAAGCTCCGAGCTTCAAACATGGATATCCTAGTTCAGGCCTGCATCCAGTATTTGGAAGCAGCTTATCAGCCAAGGAAGGCAGAATAGAAATATTAAATTAAATTTTTTACTAGGGCCAATGGTCAGCAAATGAGCAATAACGGAACATGACCAGCCCACGGCACTTTTATTCTCATAGTGTAAAATATATTTAAGTTGACTTGAGGTTACCGGATTCTGACGCAGAGACTTATTCCTGTGCATAATTATTCAGATATCACTGACGTTCTCATCCTAGTGGCCTGTGTGATCTTCAGTAATATATTGAATTTTGTTTTCAGCCTGTTTCATAACAATTATTTCACACAGCACTGTACACACCAAAGGTGCGCTATAAATACAACATATTAGGGTGTTTACAAATTCACTATTATCTACAGACACTCATTACAATAACCGTGCCCCTCAATACTCAATCATGGTGAGGGTGTCTGACAAACAATGTCCAGCACCATAAACTTTAATGGCATCATTCCTTGAAATATCTCTTTTAGAAACCTCACGCTACTCTATAGATTTCAGTATATCAGCCTCTCAAATATGATAGTCACAATTTCATTTACTCGTGGCCAAGCAGGTTGAAAGTTGCACAGAAGTGCTAGCAATAAGCTGTTTAATAATTTTAATATTGAAATTCATATACTAAAAAAAATATTTCTCACTTGTTTAAAATATTCTGCTTAATTGCTTCTTCCCATTCTGTGAACAGTAAATTTTATCACACAGGATATGGAAGCTGCTAGTATACTGCAGTGAGGATCAGTACATTTTATCATACAGGATATGGAAGCTGCTAGTATACTGCAGCGAGGATCAGTACATTTTATCATACAGGATATGGATGCTGCTAGTATACTGCAGCGGGGATCAGTACATTTTATCATACAGGATATGGATGCTGCCAGTATACTGCAGTGGGGCAGCGAGGATCAGTACATTTTATCATACAGGATATGGAAGCTGCTAGTATACTGCAGCGAGGATCAGTACATTTTATCATACAGGATATGGAAGCTGCTAGTACACTGCAGCGAGGATCAGTACATTTTATCATACAGGATGTGGAAGCTGCTAGTATACTGCAGCGAGGATCAGTACATTTTATCATACAGGATGTGGAAGCTGCTAGTATACTGCAGCGAGGATCAGTACATTTTATCATACAGGATGTGGAAGCTGCTAGTATACTGCAGCGAGGATCAGTACATTTTATCATACAGGATGTGGAAGCTGCTAGTACACTGCAGCGAGGATCAGTACATTTTATCATACAGGATGTGGAAGCTGCTAGTACACTGCAGCGAGGATCAGTACATTTTATCATACAGGATGTGGAAGCTGCTAGTATACTGCAGCGAGGATCAGTACATTTTATCATACAGGATGTGGATGCTGCTAGTATACTGCAGTGAGGATCAGTACATTTTATCATACAGGATGTGGATGCTGCTAGTATACTGCAGTGAGGATCAGTACATTTTATCAGACAGGATGTGGATGCTGCTAGTATACTGCAGTGAGGATCAGTACATTTTATCATACAGGATGTGGATGCTGCTAGTATACTGCAGTGAGGATCAGTACATTTTATCATACAGGATGTGGATGCTGCTAGTATACTGCAGTGAGGATCAGAACATTTTATCATACAGGATGTGGATGCTGCTAGTATACTGCAGTGAGGATCAGTACATTTTATCATACAGGATATGGAAGCTGCTAGTATACTGCAGTGAGGATCAGTACATTTTTTATGCAATTCAAATATACACTCAAGAAACATCAATGAAAGAAAAACACAACAAATCTATTAAATAAATTAACATGAAACAAGCAAACAAAAATGTACATTGGATCCTGATCTATAGGCCACATATGTGGAAGATGTCAATAAGTAAATAACAAAAGAAAATCAAGCCAAATTCTTAATTGGTCCTGCTAAAGGCTGCATTTTCATGCTGTAACAGATCTACGAATAAGACAACTTTCAAGCTGAACTGGATTATAAAACAAATATTTAGCCCCTTGAAATCTGATAACACATTTACAGGAAACCTTAACTAAAATGTGGCTCCCGAAGCCGGGAGACCAGGGAGGATCCAAAATGGCTGCACGCTAAGGGATGTTGCTCCATCGATTCTCCTCTTGCCTTTAAAATTTTTGCCTCTTAAACATTTCTTACCTTTTTCTGTTATGGGTAAGAGGAAGGGCAAGGCAAAAGCGTACCCGGAAGTTTCTAAAGATTCGACTTCAACCGGCCGAAAGGACAAATATGTTTTCCGGAACCAAGATCTTCCTACAAACTCCACTGGGGTGTCTTTGGGCAGCTTGCCTTGCAGTGGTCTGTCGTCAGCTGCCCCAGACCTTGAATCATCTTTAACCCCAGAGTTGCACCAAATTCCTCCACAACCTGGGCCTCCCGTGGTTGGCGCTGACTGGAATGTTTCGTCCTCGTCGCACCTAGATGACATCATAGTGCCGGTTGACTCGGCGTTGGGAGGTGCCCGAATGGTGGAGTTGAGCCATGTAGCTGACGGCTGGTTTGCGCTGAGAGCAGAATGTCTGCCTGCTTCTTCTTCCCCTGTTATTTTTTTCTTTTTTCAAGCAGTTTACATAAATACAAGAATAATCTTGTATAGTAAAAGAGGTAATACAAAGCAAACAAAATTTAAGCAATCATCTCTTTAACAATCTTATTATATAGTATACCTCTTAGTCTTAGGAAAATTGGGGGAAGAAGCAAAAGAAAATAAAGCGAAAATATCTAGGCAAAATATAAAAAGAACAGCTGAGAGATATAGCCAAATTTTCTACATTGCACCGAATACCATTTACTCAATTAAGTGTGAGAATCTAGAAAGGTGAGAAGCTGAGATGGCTCGAAAAATATGTAACTAGCATTTTGAAATTTCAAGAAACACAAGGATAACGAAACAGGACATGCCCCCTTTAACAGCCACCTCATTATGCATTGCTAGAAATTTCTTATGGTGATATTGAGTAATTCTAGTAAGATCTGGGTATCTCCATATCTTTTGACTGTAAAACATAGATAAACGGTTAAGGAAATAACACTTCAATACATTATTTCTGTCAGATTGAAATGCAAAATTCACTAAAAGTGAACCTCTTTTTTTACTTCAAAGGATTGAGATAATTCCAAAATAGTTGAAATGTCCAATGATTGATCTTGAGTTTGAATATCATCTTCTCTATCTTCAACAGGAGATGGCAAATAGTAAGCCTTTACTATTATAGGTAGAGCCTCTTTAGGAATCTTCAATACTTGAGTGATGTAATTTTTAAAGAGTTCTATAGGTGAAATCATCCGTATAATTGGAAAGTTTAAAACTCTTAAATTCAGACTTCTAGACAAATTTTCCAAGTTCTCCAACTTTTTTTCATGAACTTGTTCTGATTGAAGAAGAGTATTTTAAGCTCTTTCTATCACCGATATCCGGGATTCAAAATCAGATGAGATCTTAGTTACTGAAACTGCATTTACATGCGTTTGATTATTTGTATCCAGAAAGGCTTTTGTTAGAGAAGTTATAGAGGCCTCTACAAGGCCTCCCAAACTGACTCCAAAAATCTCCGCAGGTTTTTTAAGGGGAGGTTTAATCGATGAGGAAATAACTTCCCTCAACTTGCTCGTACCCCCTAGGCATTCTCCACTTTCGACCTCGGAAGGATAAAGGCTTGAGGCTGAGTAAATCGGCCCAGATCCCACGTGTCCATTTAAGAAAGTTACTGCACAAGCAGCCCTGAGCCATACTCCTTCAGCATTTTCAATTAAATTTTCTCTCCCTTCTCTTACATCTCACTCTGAATTCACTCCCCCCCCCTAATTACCTCTTGGGGGGGAGGGTTGGAGAGCCTTCCGGTGTCATCAAGAGAATTTGAGAAGGAGGTATTGGTGTGTTCAGTGCCCCAGGGGTTAATGAGATGGCCTCTGCCAGCGGGGACGGCGTTCACTCCTCATCTTCTTCCGCAGCGGCTTGCGCTCCCATCGCTTCATTTGGTGTTCTTGCGAAGGTGTCGATCCGTGGTTGGTTACCATTCAACGAGGGAGCGTTAGCTATACTCTCCCTCAGCTTTGCCTTCTGCTTTGTGTGAGGCCATGAAAAAATTAGCAGGAAAAAAGCAGTTAGCAAAACAAAGAGAGGCGTCTTACAGGAGCTCTCAGATGGCAGCCATCATGTTCCTCCTTCCCCTGTTATTTCTATGGATGGGACCATTTTCAAAGAGGTACTGTTTACTCCTATGGCTAAACCCACCAATATTACTTTGGATATAATCTGGGAAGCCATAGCAAATCTTTCAAACCAAGTTTCTCAGTTTGTTTTACACAAACGAGAGCTATCTAACTCATTTCAAGTTCACATTCCCAATTGCTTGAAATTTCATCGACTAAGGAAGCAGTTCTGCAGAAATTTGTTGAAGTTGTTTCGGTTGGTCATTTGCATTTACAGAATAAGCTTGAAAATCTTGAAAATATCGTACGTCGCCGGAACATCAGGATTATTAACTTTCCTAAAATAAAGCTCACTACTCCTGTGGAGATGTTGCGTAGATATTTCATGGAAAATCTATGTATTAAGGAAAGTTTGATTCCTCCTATGTCTAAAGCCTATTATGTTCCTGCGAATTTGAAAGCTGGTTAAGTGAGAGATGTTCCTGTTGATGTTGGTTTACCAGATTCTTCACATCTTTCCTCTTTTCTTGAAAGTTTGATGGATGAAGATGTGGTATCTTCTACTCTACTTGTTACCTTTGCTTTGGATTCTGATCCGAATTTTATCCTGAAATTGTTTTTTCATGAGAGATAATCCCTTTTTAGGGTTCAAGATTCATTTGTTTCCAGATGTGTCCAAAACAACTCAAGACTAAGAGGAAACTTTTCTTGTTGACGCGTCCTGCAGTTTTGAATTTGGGAGCTTTGTTTTGGTTGTATGTTCTATGCAAATGTGTTGTTTATTTTCAGGGAATTAAATATGTCTTCTTTGATCCCTCCCAACTAAATGTTTTCCAGGCAGGATACTGCACCCTTAACATCCAGCCAAAAATCTCTCTGATATATGGCGCCTTAATATTTTGAAGATTCTTTCCCTTAGCATTTGATGGGCTTTTTTTTCTTCTATTATATTTCCTCTTATTTCTATTGGATCTCCCTTTTGTTAGTGGTCTGGCAGTTGACCACACCTTGAGTATTGTGTGCAATTCTAGTTGCTGCATCTCAAAAAATATATAGTTGCAATGGAGAAGGTATGGAGAAGGGCAACCAAAATGATAAAGGGGATGGAACGGCTGCCGTATGAGGAAAGGCTAAAGTAGATAAGGCTGTTCAGCTTGGAGAAGAGACGGCTGAGGGGGGATATGATAGAAGTGTATAAAATCATGAGAGGACTAGAACGTGTAAATGGGAATCAGGTATTTACTCTTTCAGATAATAGAAGGACTAGGGACACTCCATGAAGTTAGCAAGTAGCACATTTAAAAGAAATTGGAGAAAATTATTTTTCACTCAACGTACAATTAAGCTCTGGAATTCGTTACCGGAGGATGTGGTTAGGGCAATTAGTGTAACTGACTTTAAAAAAGATTTGGAGAAGTCCATAAATTGCTATTAATCAAGTTGACTGAAGGGCAGCTTTTAAATGCCTGGCACGCACAAATTCCAGCCTTTCGCGCGCCAGGTGAATCTTCCACGAGCGTAAAGGCCAGTATGCACTCAAGTGCCGGGCCGCTTGGAAGGGGCAGGCTGGAGGGCGTGCTTTGGGTGGGGAGGGGCGGAAGATGGGCCGGGACAGTGCCATTGTTCGCTGAACCAGAGCCTTGCGCACCGTTCGACTACCAGCGCGCTCAGGAGCTGAAATAACTTGAGAAAAAAAGGTAAAAACAAAAAAAAAAATTTAGATTTAACGGTTGGGGAGGAGACAGGAAGGGGGAGGTTAGGGTAGGGGGTAGGGAAGCCCGCGATGCGTTGCCTCGCAAATTTGCACAATTTTACTCCCCCTTGCGCGCGCAGAATATAAAATCCAGCACGCAGCCTGCCGATTTTATAACATGCACGCGCCTCACAAAATCTACCCGTTAGGGAATAGCTACTGCTAAGTACTTGCCAGGTACTTGTAACCTGGATTGGAAACAGGATGCTGGGCTTGATGGAATCTGGGTCTGACCCAGTATGGCAACTTCTTTTGTTCTTATGCCATTGGGAAACTCTCCATCCGGGTTAAGAGAAGAAAAGGCCACTTTATCCCTTGAATCCCTCATCTCAGGTGCCATCTGAAACAGATAGCCTGTGGAGTTCATGGACCTTTGGGGCTTAGAGCTACAATTGTACCACTCAGCATGTAGGGGTTTGCTCCTAGTGCTATTTTCTCGGAGGCCTGAGTAACATAACTAAAGGACTCTAGAGTAGGTTGAGACATCAAAAGGGTAGTTGAAGGTTAGGATGGAAAAATTCATACAATACCATTCCTTTTCTCTCATACTGCCGCCAGAACCCAAAAGAATTCATAAAAAGGATTCCAGGCAAAGGGTGTGCTGCTTTGGTGCACCGACGTCGGCATGCCACTATTTCCAACAATTTGAAGTCTGGAATGAGAATCAGAGACGCCATGGGGAGGGTGTCCATTGCAGCGTCTGATGACCAGCAGTCTGCCTGGAGGCACTGTCTCACAGTCAGGCCGATGCAGTTCATGGCTCAACACGCGATTGGACAAGCGTTTTCGACATGCATCCATAACCCCCGATTGGAAACGCATGTCCCAACCAAGTGCGTAGCTAATAGCGCTCATCACATGTAAATCCAAGTTGATGAGACATTAGCTAGCGCACCCCCCGACGCACACATTTTTACCCTCAAAAATTAACATCTGTCTCAGAGCAGGCGTTAATTCTTGAGGAGCCCAAAAAGATTAACAGAAAATCAGAAAATACTGCTTTTCTGTAGTTCCTCCGACTTACTCTCTCCTGGGTGCCTGCTGCCGACGAGGCAGGGGGGGGGGGAGCACAGTTTCTCCTAGCGCCTCCTTTTCACCACAGCAGCTCATTTAAATATAACATCAGGTGCCCCCAGAGGTGCATTGGCATGCATTAGGAGAGCACCTGTTTTCGGTGCACCGATATTGCATCGGCCTGAGTCTGCAGTGAGTTTTTTTGTTGTATTCTGTTTCTATGACTTTTCATGTTAGCATGAAATTTAAATTATTAGGTAATGGGATTTTTTTTTTCCTTTTATTACTTTATTCTGTGTCTTTTCAGTATCTTGATAGGTTTATTTATGAGATTAATCATGCCAGGAAACTCCTGCCTTACACATGGATTAACATCAGCATCCTATCAGATGCCCAGCACAGGAAGACTGTGAGAGACTTCTTCTTAAACCTGGTCTTGTTGCAGGGGACAACATATATAGTTGCATCAGTTGGTTCAGGCCAAGAGATGACCAGAGGCGAACTTTCTGATTACCTAACAGTTCACAATACCATGGCTATTACCATGAGTCTCTAGTATAAGAAAAGAGCTCTAAAATAAGTATGCAGGTTACCAACATTATGAAGAGAGGATACTACCTAGATATGGAAAATAAAATAAACCTCACTGTCTCTAAAATATAAAAGATGGGGGCTCAGCTCGGTTCTTTAGTG
Source organism: Rhinatrema bivittatum (assembly GCF_901001135.1). NCBI lineage: Eukaryota > Metazoa > Chordata > Amphibia > Gymnophiona > Rhinatrematidae > Rhinatrema > Rhinatrema bivittatum. Next base: position 187,742,930 of record NC_042623.1, read on the forward strand.
CTGAAAGTGCCTGGGTTTGATCTTTTGCTCGCTGAGCAAGCAGGGGAAGGAGTCATGGAGCTTAAGAGCCACACCTGGAGACTGGCTTTAGGGCTCATGATTGCAGAGATCTGGTGCAGGGCCCCTGGCCAAGGACTGCCGCTGCGGTGAGCGGGCAAGGTCTGTTGCCGAGGGTAGAGAGGTGATCCTCAGGGAGCTGCAAGTGAAGGCCGATTGCAGCCCTGGTTGGGAGGAGCAGGAGGAAACATCATACGGTATTATCTGCACTTGCAATTAATTAGTAGCTGTGGAAAACGATATTAAAAAATATTTGTAAGAAGGCCAAGAGCTGATTTTCCCCCCCTGTCTCCGTCACACACGCACAAGTGCACAGACAAAATGGCCCTTACCAATTCATCCCTTTCAGGAGGACATTTATTTCCTCACAGCACAGGGCTGGGAGCTCTTTATCTTCTGATCTATTTACACACGATTACAGATTGCTGGCTAAACCTTTCTTTCAAGAAAATTGTATCACGAGCCCTGTCCTTCCAGGGTTTGCTACACTGCCTGCCTTCCTCAACTCCTTCTCATTTCCAAACTGTTCCTATCCCCCCCATCCCGCGCCTTTGAACAGAAGCTTAAGACTCCTCCCTCGGTTGAACGCAAACGTTCTGGCGTCGGCGTGCGTGCCCCCCCCCCCCCTATGACCTCACACGTAACGTCCACTCATCCCCACCAATCGAAGGCCGCTGTGCAGCCGCGGGGGTCCATTCCCGCTGACAACTCTTTGGTCCAAGTCCCTGAGCGTCTCCATCTCAGCGGTGCTCAGCGAGGCCCCCCCTCCCCTGTCCCGTGTGTACCCAATCAGGCTAACCCGCGGAGTAAGAGTCAAACCCGTCTCGGTAAACCACCGAGCCATCGCATCCATCTCCCACAGCCACTGCATCTGGTCATGTCAGGACTCCAGTGAAACGTCAACTAGGGCGCGAACCAAACATGTGTTTTCTTAAAAAAATTGTTTTTTTTTTCATTTCATGTTTACTTCAGTTCATTTTAAACCTCAAAGCAAAAAAAATAAGTAAATAAATAAATGGAAAGAAAAATGAATAAGGAAGGAGCTGGGTTCCCCTATCCTGTCCCCTGCTACCCAAAGCACCACCAAGATAAAAAAAAAAAAAAAAAATTGAACCCCGCCCTGGACTCAAACGTACCCCATCCATAGGATTGCAGCTTGCACAAATAGTGAAAAACGTCTGCCCCTTGAAAGTGGCATTGGCCGGCCCTAAGGTTGGTACAGGCACATAACAAAGGGACAGCAGCCTTAGGGCTGGCCAGTGCTATTTTGAAAACAGGATGCGGTGGGGCAGGAGCCAGTGAGGATTGCTCCTGCCCCATTTCCTCTCCTTGTGTCTGGGACAGATGGGGGGCATAGGGAAAGCCTGGGGGAGGGAAGCCGGGGTTCAATTTAAGAAGCACTTTCCAAAATAATCTTAATTTCAGAGGCAAGGGTATTCATTATATTTTTCATTTTTGTTATAAAATGAGTGCACATCTCTGATGTCTGCTGAATCAATTGGGTTTACACAAAACAAGTACCAAAGTTGTACTGCCATTAAGAGTAGACAGGGAGTGGCGTTTTTGTAGACCTGGCAGTGTCTGCCCATCCTGCGTGAAACTGGATAATTGCTTGCAGCTACCACAGCATACTGTCAAATCACACCACAGCACATCATCCTACTTCCGGTCATTTTGCCTGTGATATGAGGACACCGACAGACAGACGGACATGATCTCCCCATAATGCATTCTTGTTTTACTTTGTACAGAAACGCCTAATAATGGAATACAAGGGATCCATCTTATTTCTGTATCTTCTGTTTGCCTACAAGGCTATCCATCCATCCATCCATCCATCCATCCGTCCTCTTGAGTATGAGCTGTCTCTCCCTATTTCTACTTGTTAGAAATGAGGTGTTTTTGTTTGATTCTTGGGGATTTCTTGCTTTCAGGACATAATTGCACTGACACACTTCACATTCCTTACAGGATTTCACTGCACTTCCTAGGTGTTACAGACATAATAGACTGGGCTGTGCAGTGAAATCCTTTTGGACACAGGGTACGCCCTGTGATGAGTAACTGTTTTCAGGTATACACGGTGACAGAGTTCCAGTCATTTAGCAATAGAAAACGCGTTTCAAAGTGTTACCGAAATCATTCATCAGGACTTCTCCCTCGAACTTCAAAGGCAGGCTAAAGATATCTTATCATGGAAGATTTTAGAGGTGTTCTTTTCTTTTGCTAAGTAACTGTTGTGGGGATTTTAAACTGAGTCACAATATTAATATTAGATCTGATTTAATGCTTATTAATCATAATGGTATAGAGCAGAGTTAGCATGCGATATTGCAACAGGAAGGGGAAAAAAAAGCCAGATAGGATAGGCCTTGCAGTCTTTAGCTGCTGTCAGATTCTCGGTTTCTTTCTTCCAGCTTCCGGCATTAGAAATATACATTCAGCCACCTCTAGGATGAAAGGTCTTATAGTACACATCTGGCATTGAATGCTGTGAACGTTTCCCTAGAGGAGGAGTTTCGGGTTAGCTCATGTTTGACCTAGATTTGGCTTTTGTGAATGAATCAAGCATGCGAAGCACACTAATTATAGAAAATAAACACATTATCTAAAAAATAATGGCTGATATCCGTAAGGAAAATAGTGCATAGGAAGAACTTTGCAGAAAGGATTACTAGCTATTTCCAAATCACATCCACTGCTCTACCCATGATGCAACACATATAATTAAGGGTTTTTTTATTAGCATTTGAGGAAGATGGAGGAGTTTTCAAGAAGGCAAAACCAATATCCTTTCCCAGATATCCTTATCAAACCAGTTTTTTTTATTGAACACCGCTTATTATGTGCAGACTTCCAGCTTTGCATTTGCTCTTCCTGGTAACCATAGAGCCAGCATTGGAGAGAGTTCCTACCATTAATGAACAGAGAGTGAATACATGGACAGACAGAGACTAGGCTAAGGACCAGCATCCAGGTTATAAGGAATAAGGGTTGTTAGCTTTCAACATTTTTTACCTTTGTATATTTTTCCCAAAATTTACAAGGAATTTAGAGAGTAATTTTCAAAACCATTTTCATAGCTGAAACGGCGTTTTGATTACGGAAATCATAATATTTTTTTTTAATTGCCTTCCTGTAATGCCTGTGCCTGGACTGAGAGGAGACTGAAACCGACACGGGGGCGGAGCTGGGGAAGGGTCTGCAGGTTCATTGCCCATACTTTTTGGATTTTAGAAAGTCTCTGCGTATGTTTTCCTGAGAAGTCTCTGTGTGTATTGCAGCAGGTATAATTGTGTGCAGGAAGATTGGGTGGACTTTCCTGCACATGCCGGCTTTAAATTTGGTGTAATTTATGCACGACGTTATGAAATTTTCCCCCCTTAGAAAAATCTCATTTTATATGACAATTGTAAACTAATGCAAAAGAACCACCCTGCCACCACTATCACACCATCTTAATTCTTAGTTTTTTAAAATTAAGATAAACTCTCAGAATTGTTTTATAATGAGAGTTAAAAAAAAAAACCATAACAAACTCATCTCCTCCATATGGCCCAGAGCAAGGTGGTTTACCGAAACAGCTTCACTGTTTGGATCTACTCCAGATAATTAATGATAATTTCTGGGGTGCTCTTTGTGACCCCTTGTCCAGTCCATACCACAAAAACCAGTGCAATAACTGGAAAAGATGGCAGCTTTATCAAAGAAGCCAAGATTAGAGGTCCCTGTTCAAGAATGCATATTGGGATGGAGAGCTGGCGCACCCCCAGGAACATGGCCATTTTATAAATTACATCCACATATGTGCACATGTTATAAAATAGCCCCAACACATACGTGTGCCCACTTTTAAATAGGTACATGCATAGGCACACAAATCCCAGATTTTAAAAGGGGCGTGTGTCCATGCCATTGCCAATCATCAGTTCGTACACCAGTTAAGAGCTAGTTCCTCCAAACCCTCCTAGTTTAATAGCCTACCCTTCCCCCAGTTACCCCAGACCCTTAAAAACACTCATGGTTTCTTTATCTTACATCTCCTCCATAGCAGTAAATAGGGATGTGAATCGTGTCCTCGATCGTCTTAACGATCGATTTCGGCTGGGAGGGGGAGGGAATCGTATTGTTGCCGTTTGGGGGGGGTAAAATATCGTGAAAAATCGTGAAAAATCGTGAAAAATCGTGAAAAATCTAAAAATCTAAAAATCGCAAAACCGGCACATTAAAACCCCCTAAAACCCACCCCCGACCCTTTAAATTAAATCCCCCACCCTCCCGAACCCCCCCCCAAATGAGTTAAATAACCTGCGGGTCCAGCGGCGGTCCGGAACGGCAGCGGTCCGGAACGGGCTCCTGCTCCTGAATCTTGTTGTCTTCAGCCGGCGCCATTTTCCAAAATGGCGCCGAAAAATGGCGGCGGCCATAGACGAACACGATTGGACGGCAGGAGGTCCTTCCGGACCCCCGCTGGACTTTTGGCAAGTCTCGTGGGGGTCAGGAGGCCCCCCACAAGCTGGCCAAAAGTTCCTGGAGGTCCAGCGGGGGTCAGGGAGCGATTTCCCGCCGCGAATCGTTTTCGTACGGAAAATGGCGCCGGCAGGAGATCGACTGCAGGAGGTCGTTCAGCGAGGGTTCCGGCGATAAATCGTTAGAATCTCTATTGTATTGTGTTCCATAACGGTTTAAGACGATATTAAAATTATCAGACGATAATTTTAATCGTCCTAAAACGATTCACATCCCTAGCAGTAAACTTATGCAGCACTTGACCTTGGTGTGCACTCAAGCACATAAGTATTTGCATACACATCTCTTGACCCTGTCCTGAAAACCCATAGCCTGTCCAGACCACTCCTTTTTCAATTTGAGTTAGATGTGCATGATGCCGGAGATATGCGTGCATCTTGGCAGCTTTTATGTGTAAGAGAGTGTGGGTGTGTGAGAGAGAATATGTATAAGAGTGTGTCTGTGTGTGTGAGAGAGAGAGTATGTGTAAGAGAATATGGGTGTGTATGTGAGAGAGAGTAAGTGTAAGAGAATGTGGGTGTGTGTGAGAGAGTATGTGTAAGAGTGTGTGGGTGTGAGAGAGTAAGTGTAAGAGAATGTGGGTGTGTAAGAGTAAGTATAAGAGAATGTGGGTGTGTGTGAGAGAGAGAGTACGTGTAAGAGAGTGTGGGTGTGAGAGAGAGTATGTGTAAGAGAGTGTGGATGTGGGTGTGAGAGAGAGTATGTGTAAGAGGGTATGTGTGTGAGAGAGAGAGTATATGTAAGAGAGTGTGTGTGTGTGTGTGTGTGTGAGAGAGAGAGATTATATGTAAGAAAATGTGGGTATGGGTGTGAGAGAGTATGTGTAAGAGAGAATGGGTGTGGGTGTGAGAGAGAGTAAGTGTAAGAGAATGTGGGTGTATGTGTGAGAGAGATTATGTGTAAGAAAATGTGGGTATGGGTGTGAGAGAGAGTATGTGTAAGAGAGTGTGGGTGTGTGTGTGAGAGAGAGTATGTGTAAGAGGGTGTGGATGTGAGAGAGAGTAAGTGTAAGAGAATGTGGGTGTGTGTGAAAGAGTATGTGTAAGAGAGTGTGGGTGTGAGTGTGAGAGAGATTATGTGTAAGAGGGTGTGGGTGAGAGAGAGAGTATGTGTAAGAGAGTGTGGGTGTTTGAGAGAGATTATGTGTAAGAGAGTGTGGGTGGGTGTGAGAGAGAGTATGTGTAAGAGAGTGTGGGTGTGAGAGAGTATGTGTAAGAGTGTGGGTGTGGGTGTGAGAGTATGTGTAAGAGAGTGTGAGTGTGGATGTGAGAGAGAGTAAGTGTAAGAGAATGTGGGTTTGTGTGAGAAAGAAAGTATGTGTAAGAAAGTGTGGGTGTGAGAGAGAGTATGTGAAAGAGGGTGTGGGTGTAAGAGAGAGTATGTGTAAGAGGGTATGTGTGTGAGAGAGAGTATATGTAAGAGAGTGTGTGTGTGTGAGAGAGAGAATGTGTAAGAGAGTGTGGGTGTGTGAGAGAGATTATGTGTAAGAGGGTGTGGGTGTAAGAGAGAGTATGTGTAAGAGAATGTGCGTGTGGGTGTGAGAGAGTATGTGTAAGAGAATGTGGGTGTGAGAGAGTATGTGTAAGAATGTGGGTATGTGGTTGAGAGTATGTGTAAGAGAGTGTGGGTGTGAGAGAGAGTATGTGTAAGAGAATGTGGGTATGTGGTTGAGAGTATGTGTAAGAGAGTGTGGGTGTGAGAGAGAGTATGTGTAAGAGAGTGTGGGTGTGTGGTTGAGAGTATGTGTAAGAGAGTGTGGGTGTGGATGTGAGAGAGAGTAAGTGTAAGAGAATGTGGGTGTGTGTGAGAAAGAAAGTATGTGTAAGAAAGTGTGGGTGTGAGAGAGAGTATGTGAAAGAGGGTGTGGGTGTAAGAGAGAGTATGTGTAAGAGGGTATGTGTGTGAGAGAGAGTATATGTAAGAGAGTGTGTGTGTGTGAGAGAGAGAATGTGTAAGAGAGTGTGGGTGTGTGAGAGAGATTATGTGTAAGGGTGTGGGTGTAAGAGAGAGTATGTGTAAGAGAATGTGCGTGTGGGTGTGAGAGAGTATGTGTAAGAGAATGTGGGTGTGAGAGAGAGTATGTGTAAGAGATGTGGGTGTGTGGTTGAGAGTATGTGTAAGAGAGTGTGGGTGTGAGAGAGAGTATGTGTAAGAGAGTGTGGGTGTGTGTGTGAGAGAGAGTATGTATAAGAGAGTGTGGATGTGGGTATGCAATGCTGCTACCTGTGCTGCACCTGTTCAGTAGAGGTGTGAATCGTGTAATCGATCGTCTTAACCATCGATTTTGGCTGGGGGGGAGGGAAATCTGATCGTCGAGTTTTTTTTTTTCTAAAAATCGTTAAAAATCGTAAATCGGGGGAGGGCAGGAAAACCGGCACACCAAAAAAACCCTAAAACCCACCCGAACCTTTAAAACAAATCCCCCCCTCCCGAACCCCCCACAAAATGTTTTAAATTACCTGGGGTCCAGTGGTGGGGTCCCGACGCAATCTCCTCCCGCTCTCTGGCCACCGCTGCGTTGAGAAATGGTGCCGGTGGCCCTTTGCCCTTATCATGTGACAGGGCAAAGGTAGCGCCGGTGCCAATTTGAAGATTGGCAATACGGCCTGCGTGCAGGAGGTCGCTCCCGGACCCCCGCTGGACTTTTGGCAAGTCTTGTGGGGGTCAGGAGGCCCCCTCAAGCTGGCCAAAAGTCCCTGGGGGTCCAGCGGGGGTCCGGGGGCGATCTCCCGCACGTGTGACGTCGGGAGCCGGGGGGGGGGGGGATTTGTTTTAAAGGTTTGGGTGGGTTTTAGGGTTTTTTTGGTGTGCCGGTTTTCCCGCGCCCTATTTAACAATACAATATAAATGCCCCTGACGATAAATTGGGGGCATTTGTATTGTATCGCATATCTAATGATTTTGGACGATTTTAAAATTATCTGACGATAATTTTAATCGTTCAAACGATTCACATCCCTACTGTTCAGTGGTGGGGCAGTATGGAAGATGTTTCCACTGAGTTTGACCATGCCATATATGTTTCACTGGTCAATGGTGGATTTTCAGGAAAAGTAAATCTGCTAGAAGTGTGGAGAACAGCTTTCAAAAGCCGGGTAAACGGACCATCTTGAAATTGTCCACTCTAGGCCTGGGATCGATAATGTGCATACGTTTACCCTTGGGAAAAGTGGGCTGACTCAGAGGTGGGGTAAGGTCAGGGGAGGCAACAGTGCTTGCAGTTTTTCATTGCTATTCAGGGGAAAAAAAAATTAGTGGAAATGTCTGCAGGAAGCTTTTTCCTGGGGAAGTTTTTGAAGAGAAAGCGCACACTGCTGCAAAGTGCACAGATTCTGCAACTGCCTTCATATTTCTGAAAATTGCTCCCAAAATCCTCTTACGGTGGGCTACTGGGACATGTTGTTTGATGCCACCATAACTCAAACAGAGGCTGGGAATGAAAGCACTCACAGGGTCTTCCTCGCACCTTTTAATTGGAAGGCTACTTAAAAACTGTTTTAAGGACAATGGCAGAAAGAACCGGTGAAAATGTCTCATCCCACACCTGAGCCAAGTAACCTGTCTTACCTTGTCTCACTCTCCTACTGCACAAAGGAGCTGAATCTTCCCGGCAGAAGGTAATGATCCAGTCCATGTCTAGATTAGACAGAGGGGAAATCGGCCTTTGCTTTGCCACCAGGGTTATTGCTTCTGTTTGATAAGGGTTCCCCGTTTCCACTGGGGCTGTGGTGAGAAAAGGCGCTCTCCACCTGCCCTGCACGAAATCTGGCAATGTGCCGCCTCCATTTCGGATTCCAGGCCGGGAGGTGCTTTTCGGCTTTCAGCCTCTTTCTTTGCACATCGCCAGTCTCCAGCCTTGGTCTCTTTTTGTCCTGTTGGTGACCTTGGAACCCAAGGGTCAAAGGTCATGGCTAGGTAACTCAAACCAGTTTTTACCAAGGAAATGATCGTAGACAAAAAAAATTTTTTTTTTAAATTTATTCAAGATTTACAGGGCGTCCGAATCCAGGGCACCTTACAATAATTCTCAAATGGCAAACAACAAAACAAAGGGGTGAGAGCAGAAGAAGTTTACATGAAAGCCCGTTGATAGAATTGAGTTTTGAGGTTTGTTTTAAAGGTGGTTAATAACGTGTGATATCTTGGGGGGGAAGTTTATTACTAGACCAGGGTTTTAAGTCAGTGGTCCAGACATTTCTAAAGAAGAAATAAAGTTCTCTACAAATTCCTACTAAAAACAGCATAGAAAAATAGGACCTTTTGGAGATTGCACAGAAATTCCGCAGAAATGTTCTAGAAGTTCTATAAATCTTGCTCTAGAAAACAGAGAGCCTTTGAGGATGACTTTCAAGACGTATTCGCGTCTCTGGATCTGCATGCGTTAGGCGGACGTGAAGATTTATCCCGCTATTTCATAAACCATTCGGCAACCCGCTGCTGCAGTTTGCAAAACAGAGCGGAGCCTTCTCAGCTGCTGTTGCCGCGGCGAGATTCCTCCCATGCTGCGTTGGTCTCCCTGCCCCAGCTCCTTTCTCCCACGGACGTGTTGGCTCTCTCTTGCTTGCACTGGCGTGCGGTCAGGGCCTTCGAGGGATTCGGTGAATCCCCAGGCCCATACAACATCACTTTGGGGGGGTGGCATGCGCCTCTCCGACTTTTCTGGAGTCATCCACAGCACCTCTTCTCACAGAATCGTAGCCACGGCCCTAGGTGCCATTCACCAGAGGCGCCATTACATGAGAAGCATCAGTCCCCTCCCCTCCTCCCCCCCCCCATCCCAGCAGTGAGGAACAGTGCGGCCCAGAAGACCCCCCCCCCAACCCCCACTGTGAGGACAGCACAGCCCATAGGGCCCAAGAAGCATTGACCTCCCTTCTCATGCTCCAGCCCCCCCCCCCCTCCCCACAGTCGGAACAGCAAAGAAGAGGCTAAAAGAAAATGAGGAAGTCTGGTGGGCCCTAAGGGCTGAAGGAGGAGGCTGCTGTCCCTTTGCTTCCAGAGGTGAAAATAAAGAGCGTGCGTGTGTGTGTGTGTGTATGAGCATTTGAGAGAGAGTGAACAAATGTGTGTGTGTATGATTGAGCATGTGAGAGAGAGTGAACAAATGTGTGTGTGTGTGTGTATATGAGCATGTGAGAGTGAACAAATATGTGTGTGTGTGTATATGAGCATGTGAGAGAGAGTGAACAAATGTGTGTGTGTGTGTGTGTGTATATGAGCATGTGAGAGAGTGAACCAATGTGTGTGTGTGTGTGTGTGTATATGAGCATGTGAGAGAGTGAACAAATGTGTGTGTGTGTATATGAGCATGTGAGAGAGAGTGAACAAATGTGTGTGTGTGTGTGTGTGTGTATGAGCATGTGAGAGAGTGAACAAATGTGTGTGTGTATATATGAGCATGTGAGAGAGTGAACAAATGTGTGTGTGTGTGTATATGAGCATGTGAGAGAGAGTGAACAGATGTGTGTGTGTATATGAGCATGTGAGAGAGTGAACAAATGTGTGTGTGTGTGTATATATATGAGCATGTGAGAGAGAGTGAACAAATGTGTGTGGGTGTGTATATGAGCATGTGAGAGAGAGTGAACAAATGTGTGTGTGTGTGTATGTGAGCATGTGAGAGAGTGAACAAATGTGTGTGTGTGTGTGTGTATATGAGCATGTGAGAGAGTGAACAAATGTGTGTGTGTGTGTGTATATGAGCATGTGAGAGAGAGTGAACAAATGTGTGTGTATATGAGCATGTGAGAGAGAGTGAACAAATGTGTGTGTGTGTGTGTATGTGTGTGTATATGAGCATGTGAGAGAGTGAACAAATGTGTGTGTGTGTGTGTGTATATGAGCATGTGAGAGAGTGAACAAATGTGTGTGTGTGTGTGTATATGAGCATGTGAGAGAGAGTGAACAAATGTGTGTGTGTATATGAGCATGTGAGAGAGAGTGAACAAAGGAGTGTGTGTGTATGTATATGAGCATGTGAGAGAGAGTGAACAAATGTGTGTGTGTGTATGAGCATGTGAGAGAGAGTGAACAAATGTGTGTGTGTGTATATGAGCATGTGAGAGAGTGAACAAATGTGTGTGTGTGTGTGTGTGTGTGTGTGTGTGTGTGTGTGTATATGAGCATGTGAGAGAGAGTGAACAAATTGTGTGTGAGTGTGTGTATATGAGCATGTGAAAGAAAGCGAATGAACGAGTGGGTATTTTTGAGCATGCAAGAGAGAGCCAAGTGAGTGTATATGTGTATAGTTGAGCCTATAAGAGAACACGACTGAGCATTTGTGTGGGCGTACAACTGAGCATATGAGAGAGAGAGCGAATGAGCGTATGTGTGTATATATATATATATGTGTGTGTGTGTGTGTGTGGGTTGCCCACGTACATGTTAACTTCCTCCCCTCTCCCCTATCCCATGACCATCTCAGGATATCTGGAATTCAAAATGTCCTTGGTATGGACAGCAAGAGATTTATTTTATCCATAGTTTTAATTATTGGGTGTTTGATGTATCAGCTGTTTTGAAATATTTTATGGTTATTTGGAAAACTTTAATATGAATTATTACTGGATGTTCTGTTCATCAGTTTATTTGAAATATAATTTTTATTAGTATGGTTTACAATTATGGTTTATCTTTCTTGATTTTATTTTTGGTGTTTTATGAGGAATGGTGATGTTTCTGTTTTTCCATAGTTGTACTGCATAAAGAGTCTGGCTTGTTGCAAGTTCCATTTCAGTTTTTGTCTGAACATAAGAACATAAGATATGTCATACTGAGTCAGACTAAGGGTCCATCAAGCCCAGTATCCTGTTTCCAACAGTGGCCAATCCAAGTCATAAGTACCTGACAAGTACCCAAACATTAGATAATTCACAAACTACTATTGCTTATTAATAACCGTAATAGCAGTTTATGGATTTTTCCTTTAGGAACTTATCTAAACCCAGTTACACTAACTGCTGTAACCACATCCTCTGGCAATGAATTCCAGAGCTTAACTAAGCGCTGAGTCAAAAAGAATTTTCCGATTTGTTTTAAATGAGTTACTTGCTAACTTCATGGAGTGCCCTCTAGTCCTTCTATTATCTGCGAGAGAAAATAACCAATTTACATTAACTTGTTCAAGTCCTTTCATGATTTTGTAGACTTCCATCATATCCCACCTCAGTCGTCTCTTCTCCAAACTGAACTGCCCTAACCTCTTCAGCCTTTCCTCATAGGGCAGCTGTTCCATCCCCTTTATCATTTTGGTCACCCTTCTCTGCACTTTCTCCAGTGCAGCTATATCCTTCTTGAGATGCAATGACCAGAATTGTACACAGTATTCAAGGTGCGATCTCACCATGGAGCGATACAGAGACATTATGACATCCTCCATTTTATTTTCCATTCCCTTCCTAATAATTCCTAACATTCTGTTTGCTTTTTTGATTGCTGCAGCACACTGAGCCGATGATTTCAATGTGTTATCTACTATGACACCTAGATCTCTTTCCTGGGTGTGCATGTTTCTGTTTACACTATATAGTCTGTTTATTTAGTATTTGGTGAGGATCTGTCTGTGTTCTGCAATGCGTGAACAAGGGAAGGTGTTCTGCTGGCATGCAGTTTCTGTGTTAGTATAGTTGGGTTTTAAAAAGGTTTGGATTAGTTACTGGAGAAGTCCATAAACTGCTATTAATCATGTTGACTTCGGGAATAGCCACTGCTATTACTAGCATTAGTTAATGGGATCTATTTAATGTTTGGGTACTTGTAACCTGGATTGGCCACTGTTGGAAACAAGATTCAGGCTTGATGGATCCTCGGTCTGATCCAATATGGCAACTTCTTATGATCTATAACAGCCTAACTTGTTCTGTTTTCCTAAAAGGAGGTGTATTTGTGTTTAGGGCCTGGTGTAATATTTACAATGTTGTCTTTTCATAGGTAAGTTGTTACTGTTTGAGTGCTGGCAATTAATAGTGTTTTGGAATGGGAAGTTTATTAGATTGTAATTCACTTTATTCATGGCTTTCTGAAGGCCAAGCTTACACCCAACAGATGTTACCATAGGCCTAATACCATTTGACAGGGGTGCCCCCAACTCTGATCCCCGAGAGCCACAAACAGGTCTGATTTTCAAGATACACACAATGAATATGCATGAGATAGATTTCCATCCACTGCCTCCACTGTATGCAAATATATCTCAGGCACATTCATTATGGATAACCTGAAAACCTGGCCTGTTTCTGGCTCTCGAGGACTGGAGTTGGCCAACCCTACCGAATGGTTTCCAAATGCCTTTTTAAAATTTTTTTCTTTAACTTTTTTTGCAGGGTTTTCTGGTTGGCATCACAGAAATGCGTGTTGTTGGAAGTGCTATTTTTACCTCAGAATGTCCTTGTTCATGTAAAAGCTGGTATTATAAATGCATAATGTTTAATTGTGTGTGGGGAAGGTGTGACTGGGAGGGGGTGGCATCTAATGGTTAGATTGGGGGCCTATGATTGCAGGGTTCTGAAGAGAGCCTGGTGAATGGCCCTCCCCAGCCCAGGACTGACACTGCAATGCCTGGAGTAAATAAAGGGGAGGGGTTGTAAAGTAAGAGGGGGAAAAAGATCCCTGGTAGTGGTGAATGAAGGCTTATGGCTCCAGGATCTCTGTACTGGCTCAGACTGAGCTGGAAGCCCAAAGGAGCAGGAGGAAACTGCTGGATCAAAATAAAAATCAAAAACCCCTCCATGTAACAGAGTCTCCCAGCCCCTTGGTATTGTAGGTTGAGTTAAGGGCGAGGGCGCACTTTTTCACTTGGCCATGGGTGCCAAATGGCCTGGCTATGGCTCTGCCTTCTCGAACAGAAGAACTGGTCAGTGATCTGATAGAAGACATCCAAAATGTGGGGAAGAAGGGAAAAGCGTTGCTCATTGAGATTTTAATCTGCCAGATGTGGATTGGAGTATCCCTTCTGTGGAATCTACAAGTGGATGACCTTCAAGGGGCTCTGCTCAAGCAAATGATAATGGAACCCACAAGGGAGGGTGTGATACTCAGTCTAGTGCTCACTAATAGGGATAATGTTTCTAATGTCCGGGTGGGTGCCCATCTGAGCACCAGTGATCATCAGATGGTATGGTTTGATATCGCAAATAAGATACAGAGAAGTCACATGAAGACCCAAGTTTTGAATTTCACAAATACGGATTTTGTCGAAATGAGGATGTACCTGGTTGAAAAACTGGAAGACTGGGAGAAAATGGGTGAGGTGAAACAACACTGGGCCAAATTAAAAGGAGCTATTACAAAGGCAACAAATCTATGTGCTAGAAAAGTAAACAAATATTAAGAGGAAAAAGATACTGATCTGGTTCTCAAAGGAGGTGACTGACAAAATAAAGGCAAAAAGAACAGCTATCAAGAAGTATAAAGTATCCCAAAAAGAGGAACATAGGGAAGAATATCTGGTGAAGCTGAGGGTGACAAAGAAAGAAGTCATGAAAGCAAAAGGTCAGGCAGAGGAAAGGATTGCCAAAGAGATAAAGCGAGGTAGAAAGAAGGAAGGCCCGAAGTAGTATAGTGAAACTGAAAGGTGACGAGGAGCAATGTGTGGAGAGAGAGGAAGAAAAGGCGGAAATATTAAACAAATATTTCAGTTTGGTGTTCACTACAGAAGACCCTGGAGAAGGACCATTACTGTTGAGAAGACAGTAGATGGCAGTGGAGTAGACGAAACTCTGTTTGCAGAAGAGAATGTATGGATTAGCTAAGTAAAATGGAAGTGGACAAGGCCAAGGGGGCTGAATAAGGTACATCCCAGGATACTGAGGGAGCTCAGGGATGTGCTGGTGGGTCAGCTGAAAGACCTGTGCAATAAATACCTGGAAACAGGATTGGTGCCACAAAGTTGAAGTGAGATTGTGATCTCTCCTCACAAGTATAGTAGCAGAAAGGAGGCTGGAAACTACTGGCCAGTTAGCCTCACCTCGGTGGTGGGAAAATTAATGGAGACTGCTGGAAGCAAGGCAGCATGAATTCGCCAGTCGAAGGTCCTGTCAGACCAATCTTATTGATTTTTTTGATTGGGTGGCTAGATAACTGGATCGAGGAAGAGCGCTCAATGCGATCTACTTGGATTTCAGCAAAAGTTTTGATACAGTCCTGCATAGGAGGCTTATGAATAAAATGAGAAGCTTGTGAGCAAGGGCCAAGGTGGTGGTGTGATTGCAAACTGGTTGACTGATAGGAGCAATGATGATAATTGGAACCTACTCGAGTGAACCGTGTTAAGTAGAGTGCCACAGGGATTGGTTTTGTGACCAGTTCTCTTCAATATCTTTGTGAGTGACATTGCGGAAGGGATAAAAGGCAGAGTTTGTCTATTTGTGGATGATACTAAGATCTGCAACAAAGTGGAAATGCCTGAAGGAGTAGAGAGATTAAAAAGTGATTTAAGAAAGCTTGAAGAGTAGACAAAGATTTGGCAGCTGGGATTCAATACCCAAAAGTACAGAGTCATGCATTTGGGATTTGGTAATCCAAAAGAACTGTACATGATGGGAAGTGAAACACTGTTGTGCACAGACCAAGAGAGAGCCCTTGGGATAATAGTATCTAGAATAGTCCCATCCAGTCTGCCCAGCAAGCTTTCATACTTATTTTCTCATACTTATCTGTTACTATGACTGCTGAATTCAGGGCCCTTATTGGTAGCTTTTTTATTCTAATTTCCTTCCACCCCTGCCATAGATGCAGGGAGCAGTGTTGGAGCTGTATCAAAGTGAAGTATAAGGCTTAATGTTTGAGGGTAGTATCCGTCATATCGAGCAAGTTACCCCGATGTTTGTATACTCATACTGCTCAGATCAATGCCTTGTGAGATATTGGCTAGATGTAAATCCTATTTCTTCACCCCCTCCCCCCTGCCATTGAAGCAGTGAGCTGTGCTGGATATGCATTCAAAGTGATTAGGCTTAATTTGTTAGGGGTAGTAACCATCGCAATAAGCAAGCTACTCCCATGCTTATTTGTTTACCCAGACTGTGCAATTCAGTCCTTGTTGATTGTTGCCTGAATGTAAATCCTCTTATCTTCATTCCCCTGCCATTGAAGCAGAGATAACGTTGAAGCAGAGATTTACGCTGGATATGCATTGAAAGTGAAGTATCGGGTTTAATTGGTTTGGGGTAGTAACTGCCGCAACAAGCAAGCTACTCCCATGCTTATTTGTTTACCCAGACTGTGCTACCTTGTTGGTTGTTGCCTGAATGCAAATCCTCTTTTCCATATTTCCTCTTGCCATTGAAGCATAGACCAATGTTGGAGTCACATTAACCATGTGAACGTTTATTGAATAAGGGTATTAATCACCAAGTAGAAGCCGTCATTCCCGCAAGCCACACCCATACCTCTTCTCTTCATTCACATCCTCTAGACTTTATGGATCCACAGTGTTTATCCCATGACCCTTTGAAATCCTTCACAGTTTTGGTCTTCACCACTTCCTCTGGAAGGGCGTTCCAGGCATCCACCACCCTCTCCATGAAGAAATACTTCCTGACATTGGTTCTGAGTCTTCCTTCCTGGAGTTTTAATTCATGACCCCTAGTTCTGCTGATTTTTTTCCAACGGAAAAGGTTTGTTGTTGACTTTGGATCATTAAAACCTTTCAAGTATCTGAACATCTGTATCATATCACCTCTGCTCCTCCTTTCCTCCAGGGTATACATATTTAGATTCTTCAATCTCTCCTCATAAGTCATTTAATGAAGACCATCCACCTTTTTGGTCGCCCTTCTCTGGACCACCTCCATCCTGTCTCTGTCCCTTCAGAGATACGATCTCCAGAACTGAGCACAGTACTCCAGGTGAGGCCTCACCAAGGACCTGTACAAGGGGATAATCACTTCCCTTTTCTTACTCAATATTCCACTCCCACAAATTGATCCTCCCTGTCATTGCAATATAGTTTGTACTCTGGAATAGCACCAATGGAGAAGTCCCATTGGTTATCCTCCTTCCACCAGGTCTATGAGATCCCAATTATGTCTACCTCTTCATTCAGTGCTATACACTCTAACTCTTCCATCTTTCTTCTTAGACTTCTGGCATTGACATGCAGACATTTCAACCTGCTTTTCAGTTGACAGGGATAATTTGGAATCTAGGTGGTTCCTTACTTATAGGCGCATGCACTTTTGATTTTATTAGAACCTCTCTGTTGGGATGCCCAACTCCCCTATTTCGTTAGTGTCCTTTGAAGGTACTTCCCTCCGGACCATGCACTGCTGAGCAATTGTCAGCGTTTCCCCTTATTCTAGTTTATGTTTGAATCTGTTTATTAAAACATTTCAAAGGAAGGTTACAATCATGACCTGGAAGCTATGAGCTCACCAGGTATGTATGTAGAATATCCAGTAAAAAGATTGAACAATTAACAGGAAACAATTCCATCCGCCACCCCCTTCAATGAATAAAAATATGAACTCGCTCGACCAATCGTAGTGTTAGTAAGTATTTAAAATCAGACTCCTGGCTCGTGATGGTAATGTGACGTGTTCAATATTTTCTTTCTTGCTCTAGGAGAGCTCTTCTTCCCTACCAACATCTCCATAAGCAAAAGGTGATGAACAGTAAGAAAGGCAGATCAGTTTCCTGTCTCCAATGATGTAAAATGGGAGATTTGGCTTCTAAAAAGACCTTTGAAGCTCACAGCTTTTGCAATGCTGTATGGCAGTCTCCCACTTTCATATATCTAAAGACTGCTACTTGGGCAAAAAAAAAAGACAATTTTACAGAAAGAATACTATCAACATATTGATGTATTTGTTTCCAAAAAATGTGGATATTTACACAAAACCACAAAGAATGTCCCAATGTACCAGGTAAACAAAGAAGGAGATAGATCAGGAATCCATAAAAAACATCTTCCTTGTTGTTTTTTTGGTCCAATGTACCAGGTGCCACCTTGCATTTCACACATAAATCTGAATGTGTTAAACCAGCTCGATAAGCCTGTCTTTAAGATATATAAACCGTAGAAAGGATTTTATATTGTGTTTCTCTCATCTGCATATTTCGTGTAACCTTAGTTATGTATCCAAAACAAGCAATAAAAGAGGGAAAAGAAAACTGAATGTATAATTCTTGAAACCATTTAGTCTATAAACCTTCCAGAAAGAATACTTGAGTTTTAATATGCAATCATTTATGGAAAGAGGATAAAGAATGCCTACCAGGGTCTTCCAGATCAAACCAATTCTGAAATATTTCCCAGTCTGTGTCCAAACATAATTCTGGTTGTGATGAATGAACATAGTGGTGAATTTGTAAGTAACTAAAAAAAATCTACTGTTCGTTTTCCCATTTTCTGCTGCAAAGAATCTAATGATAACATTTCCCATTATCAACTAAAATATGAGAAATATCTGAAATTCCCTCCAGGGCTCAAGCAGCAAAAACATTCCTATCCATAGCTGGTTGAAACTTAAGATTGCCAGTAATATAGGTAAGAAAGGGGATACTGAGTGATTCAATTTTAATTTACAAGTAATCCACCAGGTCTTCCTAGCAAGGGAGATTAGAGTATGACTTTTCAAAGAAATTGGCAATGAGAGGTTTCAGCATGAAGAACATAGCAAAGGGGGAAATGTGGAAAAGAGGATTTGCATTCAGACAACTAACAAGGACTGAACTTCACAACCTGGGTAAACAAATAAGCGTGGGAGTAACTTGCTTATTACGGTGGTTACTACCCTAAACCAGTTAAGCCTGATACATCACTTTGAAAGCATATACAGCGTTGCTCTCTGCTTCTATGGCAGGGAGAAATGTGGAAAAGAGGATTTACATTCAGACAACATCCAACAAGGCATTGATCTGTGCAGGCTGGGTAAACAAACATCGGGGTAACTTGCTTGCTGTGGCGGTTACTACCGTTAACCATTAAGCCTTATGCTCACCTTTGATGCAACTCCAACATTACTCTCTGCATCAATGGCAGGGGGTGGCAGGACATTTGCATCAAACAGTTACCAACAAGGGCCCTGAACTTGGTGGTTGATGAAACAAGTATGGAAAAATAAGTGTGGAAGCTCGCTGGGCAGACTGGATGGGCCGATTGGTCTTTTTCTGCTGTCATTTCTATGTTTCTATATATATCCAAGTTGGAGGGGATAAACAATATTAGCTTCCAAATTACAGTCTCAATAGTAAGAGGTACCCATAAATCAATTGCCCACCTGCCTAAAGTTAACACAGTGATTGTAAAGCCGCATATCAGGTAAACCCATCCCTCTTTGCTTCCCAAGGCCCATCAACTGAGACAAAGGCACCCTAGATTTCCCACCCTTCCATAGAAAGAATCTCAGTTCTTTTCTTTATATAACCGACAAATATCTTCAGAACCAAGAACAAGAGGAAGAACACTTAATACATAAAGCCATCTTAAACAATGGAATCCATCCTCCCAAAGAGATTGTCAAATGATTCCACTTCCGTAAAGCATGTTTGGTAAGATCTTGCAGTTTAGTTTCATTAAGGGAATGTAATACATTCAAGTCGTTTGGAAGCCATGTATCCAAGCATTTCATGAGGTTATCTGCAAATTCGGCAATTTTAAAACTGCCATGTCCTATTTTAATTCCTCAAACCTGCTCAATTTGCAGTATTTTACAAATAAAGGATCCAAAGGTAACGCAAAGAGAAGTGGAGATAACAGGCATTCCTGTTGGGTGCTGCGCTGCAGAGCAAATTCCTCCAAAAAATTCCCCATTTACCAATATTCTCGCTCTAGGCTTATTATATAATGCATTTCTATATTGCAGAAAAGAACACTGAAAACCATATATGTGTAAAACACCAGTAAAAATATAGGCCCAATTCGCCCTATTAAAATCCTTTTTGGCATCAAAACTAATAAGAATTCAAATGATGTTGTAATAAATATTCAGTTGAGGCCAGAACTTTATGTACATTTATAGCTGCATTTCTTCCTTTAGTAAATCCTGTTCCAGGGAAATCAAAGAAGGCAATACCTTGGAAAGCCTGTCAGCCATAATCTTAGCCAACAACTTGACATCATAATATAGTAAGGAGATAGGCCTGTATGATCCTGGTAACAGGATCAAGTCCAGGTTTCAGTAAGACCATAACAGTTGCCAAATTAGACCCCCGAAATAACTCTCCAGTTTCCAAAAGGGTTTGAAACATTTTCCTCAGCGGCAGGCAAGTCTGATTAACTAGTATCTTATAAAATTCTTCCCTCAGACCATCTGGCCTTGGAGTCTTGTGGAGTGGGGAATTCTTTATAAGAAAATAAATTTCCAAGAAAGATAGAGGGGCATTGAAAAATCGTAAATCTTTTTCTGTCAACCTTGGAAGAAGAATCAACTGCAGATAATTTTCTGCCTCCTCCAATTTACTGGATTCCATAGTATATAGATTTTTGTAAAAACTAGCAAAAAGATCCCCAATACCCTTAGAGTCTCGAATTAATAAACCCTCCTGTGATTTCATCGAAACTATATAGGATTTTCTATGCTACGTACACACCGTATTGGCCAAAATTTGACCTGCTTTAGTACCGTGCAAAAAAAATGTATAGTTATTATAATCCTTTTTTTGTTTGTTGATGAATCAAGGTATTCAAAGCAGCTTGCATGGCTAAAAACTACAATTTATTCTCAGGTGAGGGTAAATTGTATTTTGTCAGAACGTAATTGTTTCTCTAATGCAAATATCTCCTTAGATCTCATCATCTTTTTTTTCTGGCTGCATAGGCTATGATATGTCCCCGCAATACGGTTTCGCTGTTTCCCAAAATAATGAAAGGTTATCCCTATGTGCTTCGTTAAATTGCTCAAAATCCTTCCACCTCTGAATCAAATAAGAATGAAAAGCTGGATCTTGATTCAGATAAGGGGGGAAACTTCCATAGACCTTTGGCACTAGCATTTGCAAAACCCTTTAAAAGAACCCACACAGGTGCATGGTCAGAGATTTCCATTGGTCCAATCTCTCCACTCAAAACCCTTGGAAAAGAAGCCTTGGAAATCAATAAATAGTCAATCCTTGATTTAGTATCATGAGCTCTGGAATAATGGGTAAAATCAATCTCATGGGGGGTAAAGCTAGCTCCATACATCTACCAAAGAGAGATGTTCACATAAGTAGGGAATGCCTCGCCTTTGATCCTGCACTGTAAGAGATTTAGTAGGAAGCCAATCAAGGGATGGGTCTGAAACCACAATAAAATCCCCCCACACATACACACACACACAAAATAAGCACAGTAGCAAAGAATTTGGGGGATAAATTTGTAGCAAAGAATTTGGGGGAATAATTTGTTAGGAGCATAAATGCACCCCAGCAACACCCATTGTCCAAATAAATGTCCCTCCACAAAAATATATTGACCTTCCGTAACTTTAATCAGTTAAATGTAAGGATTTGTGTAATAAAATTGCCACCCCAGCTTTATGGGAAGTAGCTGAAGCGCAATATAAACTTTCCCCCCATCGTTTCTGCAACTTGGCGTGCTCTGTCCGTAAAGCGTGTTTCTTGTAACATAGCAGCATCAGTGTGAAAGCAGTGCCGAGCTTTCAACAATTTATAACACTCCACCACATTGCCAATTCCACAAACATAACAAGATAAACCTTTTACATTTTTATCCATAAGGAAAAAAAGATGTCATTGAGTCTAGTAGGAGATATATCAAGCAATTGCAACCAGGAGACAAAGACTCCCCAGCCTAGGTCCCCCTCCACCCCCATTAGGATATACAAGATAATTGCCTCGTACAACAGGTGGTCACATGGAACTACAGAATATTGTAAAACTCTCCCCCATCCCACCTTCCTATTCCCCTAAAAAAAAAACCCGACCCTTCCCCTACCCATCCCCAACGCCTCATAGCAAAATCCTCACAAGCTACAGATAAAAAAAGCAAACTCCTATAAAAACCTATGGGGCAGATTTTTTAAATTACGCGCGGGGGGTACATTTGTGCACGCTACCTGGTGCGCACAAATGTACACCCGATTTTATAACATGCGCGCGCTGTTGCGTGCATGTTATAAAATCTGGGGTCGGCACGCGCTAGGGGGTGCACACGTGCACCTTGGCGCGCCGAGCCCTAGGGGAGGCCCGATGGCTTTCCCGTTCCCTCCAAGGCCGCTCCGAAATTGGAGCGGCCTTGGAGGGAAATTTTTTTTTGTTCCCCCCACCTTACCCTCCCCCTATCTAACCCACCCCCCAGCCCTACCTAATTTCCCCCCCCCTACCTTATTTTGTTGAGTTACGCCTGCCTCTGTGTCGGGGCACTCGGCCACGCCCCCGGACTGGCATCACGCCCCTGGACCAAGGCCCTGCCCATGGCCCCGCCCACGACCTCGCCCATTTTTGCAAGCCCCGGGTCATATGCACGTCCCAGGGCTTGCGCGTGCTGCCGAGCCTATGCAAAATAGGCTCGGCACACTCAGGGGTGAGTTTTAAGAGTTACGCGCATAACCCTTTTAAAATCCGCCCCTATATGAGGGAGAGATTGTTGTGTTATAAACCATGCCCCCTCCCAGACAAACTGAAAATTTCTCAACAGAAGTGTAAATAGCAACTGCTTTAAAATATCCAACCAGAATATATAGTTCTATCCACAGCTCATGTTGCGTGTGCCGGCCGCGGCAGGCCCGCAGCCAGGCCCTCTTACCCTCTGCTGCCTAATCCAGCATCTGGCTCCACTTCCTTCATGGCTGTAGGCCACCGGCTCCGTCCCCGTCTCCAGTATATATATATATTTATTTATTTGCTTTTTTTATACTGACGTTCGTTATCACATCACATCGGTTTACACAAGATGTACAACACATAATAATATCATAAATTAGAAGGTTACATCTAAAATCAGAAAGTAAAAAGTTTAATAAATACAATAGCAATATCTATAATATAGAATAAAAAGTAAAAATAAAAAAATATAAGGCCGGGCTCAGCTTCGCCTGACTACGCTACTGATCATCTCCTAGTTATGCATTTATATTAACATTTTACATGAAAAATATCAAAGTACAATATTCTGAGGTAAAAATATCACTTACATTATATTTACATGCACTGCTGTGATGTCAACCAGAAATCCCTGCAAAAAAGACACCTGGAACCCATAGGGTATTAGGCCTATCGTGATGTATGTTGGGTGTGGGCTTGACCCTCTGAAAACCCGAAAACACTAATACACTTCCTCAGTCCCACATGCAGAACATAAACAGACCCTCACCAAATACAGAATAGAGCAATCATAAAGTAGAAATACAAACACGCAGACAAAATCTGAACTGGAAACCGCAAGAAGCCACACTCTCTATGCAGTGCAACAATGAAAAAACAGAAACATCACCATTCCTCAAACATCATACAATAAAATCAAGAAATAAAATAAATACATAATCATAATACTAAAAACATACTAATAATATTATTTCAAAACTGATGAATAAAAGATCAAATAATTAAAAAGTCATATAAAGTTTTTTTAAATGTCCCAAACACCAATAAAATATTTCAAAAGAGCAGACACATCAAATAACACCTGAAAAATAAAACTAAAAAGGATTTTAAAAATTCACGCTCTCCATACCTGAGAACATTTGATTTCCAGTCACCCTGGGATTGTTGTGTAGTATTCGGAATGGGATACACAAATTTTTTCCTCTCTTATACACACACACACACACAAGCTCAATCACACATACGCTCCCTCCTACAGGTGTCTCCAGTTCTTTTTTGATTGAAATTTACCAGCAGCCCCAAGCCCTCATCTTCATTTCAGCTGCTGGCAGGTTGGAATCCTGCACTCCTTATTTTCTCTCTCTCTCACACACACACACCATTCCAGGCAGACTCCCATTCACACACACACCCATCCCAGGCAACTTCCCATTCACACACACACACACCCACACACACACACACACCCATCATATGCAGCCTCCCATTCACACACAAACACACACACACACACATATACACACACCCCCATCCCAGGCAACCTCCCATTCCACACCCACTCATTCTAGGCGGCATCCCATTAACACACACACACACATCACAGGCAGCCTCCCATTTACTCACACACACATACATTCATTCCTCCTTGCTGCTGCTGCCTGCTTGTATATTTCACTTTGTGGAGAGCAGCCCTTCTGCAGCTCCTCATCTCTCGAGAATACAGGAAGACGTAGCACCGTGAGTGTTCAATGCTACAGGGCCAGCAATGGAGGAGGAGGAACTGCAGAAGGGCTTCCTCTGCTGTAGCCTCTTCCTCTTCTACCGCCAGTGGAATCGGATCCACTGATGGCACCACGGACCTCCTTCCGCTGCCAGTGGGATCGGGTTCACCAGCAGCACCACAGGCCTCCTCTTTTTCTGCCTCTGGCGGGATCATGTCTACTGGCGGCAGCACGGACCTCCTTCTTCTACCACCAGTGGGATCAGGTCCACTGGCGGAACCAATGATCTCCTTCTGCCGGTGGAATCGGGTCCACCGGTGGCACCACAGACCTCCTTCCGTCGCCACTGGGATCAGGTCCACCAGCAGCAGCACGGGCTTCTCCTTGCTTCTGATGTCACCCTACCGGGTGTGCTGCACTGTGCAAGTGCATGGTTTGCACACCCGGAGGCAACGGGCCTTTATGTGTGTGGAAGGAGAGAAGTGAGTAAGTATATGTGTGTGTGTGTGTGTGTGTGTGTGTGTGTGTGTGTGAGAGAGAGAGAGTGCATGTAAGTATGTGGAAGAGAGAGAGAAGTGAGTGTGGGTGGAAAAGGGAGAGGAGTGAGTGTGCATATGTGTGTGGAAAAGGGAGAGGAGTGAGTGTCATGTGTATGTGAAAGTGCATGTATGTATATGATAGAGGGAGAGAAGTGTGTGTGTGGACAAGAGAGAGAAGCGAGTGTGTAAGAATGAGCATGTGTGTGTGTGTGTGTGTGTGTGTAAGGAATGAGTTGAGCGAGATCCCCTCTGTGCCATGGCACAACCTCATGAACAGGGCCCCAAGGCCCGATTCGATAGCAGATGAGCATGTCTTAGCAGAGGCCAGACTAAGACAGACTATACCAAGGCAAAGCTGAGGCTGAGGACCTGGTGCAGGCAAGGCTGATGGCTAGACCCAAGACTGATGGCTTGACACAAGGAGTCTGGCTTGAGACAAGGCTTATGGCATGCACAGAACGAGGCTGGAGACTGAAGTGAAGCTGAAGACTGGCTGAAGACTTGGAACAAGCTGGAGACTGGAACCAACAGACACCAGGCGAGACTGGAACTAGGAGACCTTCTCGCTGAGGCGTCTGAAGAGCCCTTTATAGGGCAACAGGCAAAGACGTCATCCAAGGGCGCCGCGGTCTTTTCCCGTCAACGGCCCTTTAATTGCAGGAGTGTCGCGTGTGTGTGCGAAGGAGGCGGGAGCAGAAGTGGCGGCATCTGCCGCAGGAAGCAGGAATGCCGGGTTGGCGTCGGGTCGGGGAAAACCGCTCGCGGGGCCATCCCATGAGTGGTGAGTCTAACAGTGTGTGAGTGAACAAGTGAGTGTGCTAGTGTGAGAGGAAGAAAGTTTGTGGCTTTCTACCCCCCGTGTAGTGTGCTAGTGTGAGAGGAAGAGAGTTTGTGGCCTTCTACCCCCCGTGAGAATCGCAGGCTGACAGGAAATCAAAAGTTACCAGGTATGTATATGCAATTGTCACCATATCCAATAGGAACACCTTACCTATTGGTTTTCTGAATTATTGCAAGCACTTTTTGGATAATACACTGGCTACTTGTTTTTTGTACTTTCCAGCATTGTCATTGTTTTTGTCAAGATAAAGCATATCTCGTGTTTATACGGTTTTTGTGTTCATTGTTGTTGTTGTAACATATTTAGGTCTGCTTGAAAGTGATTGTGCCATGATGGCCCAAGCATTGACAACAAATGTATTAGCCCTTACGCCATAGGAGTGCACAGTCTGCAATTGATCTATGTTTAACTCATCAATACTTATTTGTATAAGGGTCACATGATTGTTTCTGCCACATTTGTTAACCTTAAGGTGTTCATTTATTTTAATTTTTCTGTGAATGATTAATAAAGATTTCCGTTTTAATTAATACCATATCAACAATACTAGTGCTTTTTCTTTCCATTCCCTTGAAATGTTTTTCCCCATATAGATATATATAGATAAATATATATATATGGGTAAGCTGAGCAATTGATTTTTTATTTAGAGGGCAAATGTTAATTCTGGGAAGTTAAGTGAAGGTGATTCTTTATCTGACTCTAGTTCTCAATTAATCAATGTAAATACATATCAATACTTCATGATCTGCTGTGTATGGAACTTTCATCATCTTTTCTTTAGCTTTTTAAAATTTGGTATCTTGCTTTCTTCATATTGTGGGCTTCTTCCTGGGTGTGATTGCTTTATTTTTTCCTGTTTTTTGTTTTTTTTTCTTTTTCTGACTTCAGATTACATTCCGTATACATTGAGGGGCGGATTTTAAAAAGCATTTACATGCGTAAATCTGGGTTTTACGCATGTAAATGCACTTTACTCGAGTAAGTGGGCTTTTGAAAATTGCTACAATATATGCCATTGAATCGTCCATAGGATTTATTCGCATAAGTGCACTTTACGTGAGTAAATGGCTTTTGAAACTTGCTACAATAGTAGTTACATTTATGCGCGTAACTCCTTTGAAAATAACCCCCTATATTCGCTGCCTTGCTGTTTGTTTTTGGGTTTTTTTTCAAGATGTGATACCTTCTTGAAAAGTTGAAAACGTAATAAACAGATTGAACCGACAGTGTTGGCTCAGTTCAAACTGTACATGGCTAGGCTGCATGCACCGAATGTGACCTTATTAACTGGAAGAGCCCGCACTGCCCAAATAATTTAAAGATCAGAGCTTTTCCAGACCATACAACCCTGATGCTTGGTTGTTTTTTCACAAAGTATATCCCTCGTAATATGGCTGTAAAACCTAATTTTCATTTTGAAAAATAATAATACAGAATATAAGCAGCAGATCCTAGTCTTCCAGGAATAAACTGTCCCATGACTAATAGTGTGAGCTTGTTTCAATATATGGAAATCCACGCAGCAAAACAAAGGCAGCCTTGCCAGCTGGAAGATACTTTCTCTCGTTATAACACTGTGAGAGTTTGCTTTTTAAAGTGATTGTCGGAGTGGGTGGTTCAAATCACCATTTTTGAGTGGCCAGCATTGGAATCGCTTCCCGGAACTCATGCCAGCAAAATGCCGGAATATTCCCGGGAAGTGGAGCTCTTTGCTCAGGCAAGGCTGCGGGGACAGCTGTCCCAGCAGCCTTCCCCCTCCACTCTCGCCCGTGACCTGAAGTCCGGCTTTTAAAATGATTCATTCTTAAGAGCCCGACATGAGTCACTTTCCATATTACTTCCCTGCTCTGTACTGTAACTTTCTGAAGCCCAGACAAGCAATCGCTGAATTACAAATACAGATTTTGCTAAGCAAATTTGAAAGTGAAACGAGCAGTGCCATTTCCCTTGAGATCCCACACTAGACTTGAATCATTGTGAGATAGGTAAGAGGCCGTGGTTTCTTTGACTCATCCTGCCCTTGATACCCATTGTGTGCTAAGAATTCCTCCATGCAGTCCGATTTATGTATGCGAGGTTTGACAAAATGGAAGAGCTGCCCAACAGAGGGCCGTTTTCATCAAGGCTGCTCAACTAGATGCCGAAGAAACACGTGACAAGCTTCAGAAGCCTTTTATTGGGGTTCTTCGCCATGACAGGAATGGAACTAATATTTTCATTTTTAAAATCTAAATAAGATTTCGTGAATGGATCCCCAAAGTTTGCCTTGATAAAATGGTTCATTAACAGATAAATGTTGGGCACTGCGGTTCTCCTTGGCTTTGCTTTCCCTTCTGAAAGTAGATTATTATTCGTCTGCCTCGATTATAACCTGTAAATATTTTATTTGAAAAATGTAATACATGGCGAGTTATTTAAAACTAAAATGTTTACCCAAAATTAGTATCTATCTACCCCTTGGGATCCTGCCAGGTTCTTATGGCCTGGATTGGCCACTGTTGGAAGCAGGATGCTGGGCTTGATAGACCCTTGGTCTGACCCAGTATGGAAAGTCTTATGTTTTTATGTGTGTGTGTGTAGGGGGATGTGAAACATTCTATTTTTGCATAGAAATTGGTGGAGGATTCACAGCTCTAATGCTGCATCATAACAGTGATATCCTTCATTTATCCTCAGGCGGCAGAACAAAATATAAACAGCTGCCACACTGAAGCACATTTCTTTAATCTATACTATGGGTTCTGGGATTAACTGGACTCTTTGTAGGTCCTAATTCCTTTTATCAGAGAAACTAACGTAAGAATTAGCCAGTGATGACATAGTGTCTGAGTTTTCGAGAACACATCCTCCTAAAAATACAAAATTATTTCTTTTCAAATGACCCATGAGGCAATAAGGAACTGCACGCTTTTGAGTAGTGAGCTTTCAAATTCATTGTAAACCTTTTTTCGGAATCTGCACTGCCTGCCAGTTTAATTTTGTTCCTGTTGTTTTATAATGAGGTAGCAACAAAATCCGTTTTTTCCCCCAAGAATTTATAGATGTTATTTTAAATACCATGAGAAACTGTTGGGAAAAAAATGAAGTGGATAGATGTACACCATGAACTGATAAAGGACTGTCAATGTAAAATAAGTGCATTCAGATACTGAGTGATAAACTGATTATTGTACACTACAGATGCATTCATGTACCCAAAACAATCCATGCAGAGCAATTTACCTCCTTTTTAACTTGATGGTTGTTTGCATTATAATCATTGCCTCTTGCAAACAAAACTTTCTTCATAAACGTGGTTACCAGTACTGATCACCACGAGCCCAATGTTTAACAACACAATGAGCAAACAAATTAGCCACATAAACTTTTGCTAAGTGTGCAACAAACGCAGGAGGAGCAAAAGAAATACCAGGTAGCTGAGGCACAGGAAAGAAATCCTTGGAGCAAGGGAAACTACAACCCCCATCAGGCCTAGTGACTAGGCCAAAGCCCCTCCCACCGTAACACAGGTTGGGGCAATAAGACAGAAAGGGTTTGTTCCCTTAGAACAGCCACAGAGAAGAGCAAGCCAGAGTGGAATCCTTTCCAAAAATGTGGCTACAAGAAGGTGAGCCCATGAGAAAATGATCTAGAAGGAAGGATATTAGATGAGGCTGCCAAGAACCTTGAATTGTGATACAAAGCTAGGAGTTGGTGCAACGCCAAGGCACTTCTAACATTGTGGAAATTTGAGAGTATCTGTCCAGGGACAGTAGAATTGGTAGCTGAGGACCTGAATTCTTAATAATGATATGAACTAAAGTTGTGGTAATATGCTTGGGATCCGTAATAAGATATAATTGATGCTTTCTCGAGAGCTATAGAGACACATTGGTATTTACGGACAAAGGGTATTGACTCCTATCCTCTGAAACATGGACAGAGAGTACCCCTAGTGGGGAAAAAGAGGGACGTGGGAGTTGCCAGCTGAAATTATGTTGTAAAACAATTCAACGAACAGTATAGAATGAACTGTGACAATTATGCCTTGAGGTTTTTCCAGAATTTTGGGATCAGGATCCTGCTGGTGAAGCACAAGCAGTGTTCTGACAGAGCAATACCATTTAAGAGGCACGGACATCACGCTAACATATATTCAGTGACACATCCGCACCACTGAATGTACCTGGCTGTCTCAAAATTAGCCAGGTAAGCTTTCATGCAGCCTGAAAATTATCCAGCCAACTTAGATAATGCTGAAAACTGGTGTTTATCCAACTAACTTAGCCAGATAAGTGGCTCCACTTCAGAATGCCTCAGCCCACCCTAAGATAGCCAAATCATTGTAAGGTGGATAAAAAATCCACCTTACAATGGTGGATTTTTCCACACCAATCCACACTCACCTGGCTATCTCAAGGGCGGTGAGTGTGAGTAAGTCTGAGAGTGTGGGTAAGTCTGAATTTAGTCTTACAAATGGCACTGCATATCAGGCATTACATGACCGCTGACAGTTTTGTTAAAGGGCTGCATCAAGAGTATTCACTTTATAGAAGCACTTTATACTTGAAGAAAATAATTTTATTATTATTTTATTTATTTATTTATTTTTTTAAAGTATTTGTATACCATTTTTACAAACAATGTTTAATCAAAACAGTTTACATAAATTAAATAAAATAAACATAAACGAAGAAAAATTAAAAAGCATAGAATTATAAAAAGCGTAAAATTACAAAAATGACCAATAGAAAATAAAAACTATCTAAAAATAAAAGTTAATTAATCTAGAACAAACCAATATATAATGATGTTGTGCCATAACATTTGCAAACAAAGGGAAGGTGAAATTATATTATTTAATAAGTGATATATGGAATGCAGATTGAAATAAGTATGTTTTTAAAGATTTTTTGAAATGTTTAGAATTGGATATGGATCTTAGTGAATCTGGTAGTGCGTTCCATAGGATTGGACCAATGACTGAGAATGCTCTTTTTCTGGTAATATCAAGACGGGCCTGTCAAGGTGATGGGATATCTAGAAGATTTTTGTCCATTGATCTTAAATGCCTAGCAGGTTTATATATTCGAAGAATAGAACATAAAGTAACAGAATTAGGGGTGTAAATGAGGGAGTGTATAATGGTCAGGATCTTGAATTGTATTCTGTATTTAACTGGTAGCCAGTGTAGAGATTGAAGTATCGGAGTAATATGTTTTTTTTATTAAAGAGTTTGTTAAAATACGTGCTGCTGCATTTTGGATCAATTGGAGTGAGTGAGGTGTATTATCTGGGAGACCTATATATAAAGAGTTACAGTAATCAAGTCCCGAAAAGATAAGTGATTGAAGAATAGTCCGGAAATCATGAAAGAAAAGTAGAGGACGGAGCCGTTTCAGAAGTTGAAGCTTGTAGAATGAATTCCTGGTAATTGTGGATATATGTTGCTTTAGTGAAAGATCTGAATTGATAGTTATACCCAAGTTTTTTGCTGATTTGGAGATAGGAATAGTAATTCCATTAAATATAAGTTGAGGTGGGGGACCTATGGATGAATCAGTAATCTTGATAACGTTCATTTTCAGTCTTGTTATTTGACACACTTTTTGCCTGAATATCCAAATTCATAAGTATATTTTATGACCATTTAATGCAATTGTATCCAATTAAGTAAAAATGATTTCTCAGTGGTCACCAACAAAAACAACACAAGCCAAGAGGCATCTTCTTCCTACTTAACTTTCTTCTTGTTATTAATCATCGGGTATACTTTGTTACTCAATATGAGTTCATAAACACCCTAGACTGAAAACATGACATGGACTGAAGCAATGTGAAATAATGATGCCTTTTCAACACAGACAGGCCGATGCAAATACCAAGCACAAAAAAAAACGTGCATCCAGAGTGATCGCATGTTTTTTCAATGTGTGCACATCCTCCTTTCCTGGGCGCCTGATGCAGTACGCAAATGAGCTGACGGGCTAAAATGGATGCGCATCCATGGCGTCGGGCTCCAGGAGATGAGGCTGTACGCCAGTTAGGGAAAATGGACGCTCCGGGCTGACATTAAGTTTTGCATGTTAAAACGTGCACGTTGGATGCATGGTGATTTCTTGCATCGGGGTAATAGCCAATAGCCTCATGTATATGGCATTTACATGCGATGAGCACTATTAGCTACGCGCTGGTTTGGACGTGTGTTTTGGATGCACCAATCCCATTTATTGCATGGGGGCGTTATTGCAGCGCATCCAAAACGCGCATCCAACCCTAAGGCAAGCTGTGCGCTAGGCTGAGCGCACTGTATTGCATCGGCCTCAGTATGTACAGTACACCAAACTGTGTGTCTACAAGTAGTAGAAGTGTGGAAAAAAAACACACTTTTTTCTTCCTTCACCCAACACGGGCCATGTTTTACCACTGTATCCGTGCCTGCCTCTGGGGTGTTCTTCTCAGTTTCCATCAAATTCTGTGGCTTTTCTCCTTGTTTACCAAGGATACGTTCCAGGATGGAAAGTATCATTCGAAACCTGCTAGTATTACATAGTTATAACTAAGGAGTCATGTGGGTAAATTGCAGAAATCATTGTATATATTTAAAAAATGAAATTAAAGATATCAGCACTACTACGGTCACAGGGTGTATTTCGAAACCTACGAAAAAAACAAGTTTACAACCATTCAACAGGGAGTATAATAATACTTCCATTCAGAAAGTGTATATTTGTGCAAGCAAAGACGGGATAACTCAACACAAAGATATATCTGGTCAACCTCTGTCCAATATACAAAACAAAATGTATTTCAATTCATAAAATATACATTTCTAAATGCAGAGACAGGGAACTTTACCTACAGGGGTGTCTTGTCAACATAGAGGCTTAAATACAAATATAACAGGATTAAATTATGGACTTCCGCACTTGCTCTCACGTCGGGCTGCCAAGTTCAACAGTATATGATGTGAAAATCCAGCAGTTCTTCCCTGAATAATAAAAGATGTTGGATTCCTCTCTTTGGAGGTTTAAAGTGTTCAAATACTGTCCACCTTAATTGGTTAAAATCATCTATAAGGCAGAGCGTTACTAAAGGAGCTGTAACCTTTGGCATTTGTAGACAGCGCCTACGCTCTCTCAATTGGGGTTTTTTTTTTACCTTCCGTTTGTTCTTTCCCACATATAGCAGATGACATGGACAGGTGATAAAAGTTTAAGATTCACAATCCATCACTAACCATGATTTGAATTGCTGTTTTCAAATGGGATGAGTAAAAAGTGTCTCCCTCCACTGTGTCATGCATCCCTCATATTCCCTATAATCCATTGTCATTAGAGACCACTACGTCTCGGAGGCTTCGCCCTCTTTAAAAGGCCACGAAGGGACACTGTTGTAAGGGACTGATGCATCTGTAAGAGGTGTCAGGGTTGATTATACAGTGCAATATGTCTGATGCCAGCTGCTAAAGGAGAAACTGGCCGAACACGTCAGTCTGTCTGGTTTTTGCAGACACTGGTGTTCTTGCAAAACGTGTGTATGGTCACTGTATGGTGCTCTTTTACAGGCCTGAGATACCCTCGTTCTTTAAACATCACTCATATGTGTATCTTTAAATTCCTCCACAGTAGAACAATGATGCCAAGGTCTCAAGAACTGTGCGGAAGATAATGCTTTTTTTTTTTCAAGGCTTCTGGATGACAGTTATCGTACTATAATAAATTATTACTGTCAGCGGGCTTGTGATAAATAGTATTCATAAACTCTTCCGTGGTCTTCTGGATTTGAATATCTAAAAAAGAAAATCTTGTTCTTCTTATCCAACTGGTAGGTGAACTTTAAATTCAAATCCCATGCACTTGACCACTTGAAGAATAAGTCACATTCAAACATGGTGCCTGCCCAGCTCATAGAGACATCATCCTCGATGTAACACTTCCATAAGCAGATGCACTTAAAACAAAAAAAAGGAGGCTGATGGAGAAAAATATCACATAGGTTAGCCGCATCCGGGCCATCGTGTTACCCATGGCTAGCCCGTTGATTTGCAAATAATCTAAAGAAATTTTCAAAGAGAACTATGTGCTGGCTTCCTGATGTATTCCAATGGAAGATCTCAGCTGCTGATCGATGTAAAGTGGAGCATAGGATGTCTAAAGCTGCCCTGTTGAAGGATATTCGTGTATAGTGACTGAATGTCAAGTGTTAGCAGCACTACTCCCTCTTGAATAAGATGTTTATCATATGCATAGAATCTCTAATAAAATGTCAAAAAAATGTCTTATCAGTTCTAATAAAGGAGCATCAGAATTGGTCTCCCCAGAGGATCCCTCAGTGATTTATGCATTTTGTATACTAAATATAAGACAGGATTAGGAGGGTGTTCTACGGATAAAAAGGTTTCTCGACTCGTAAGATATCTCTTTATCTCTTTCTGTCTTAAGTACCTTCTGTGCCTGCTGCCACAGAGGGATCGTTTGGTGACAATTTATAGGCTGTAACATCTGACAATTGAGGTAATGCTTCTTGAATATACTGTTCTCTAGACATTATAACTACTACCACGCCCCACTACAAACTGAGTGTCTGCAAGGGCCTTTCCACAAGAAACGCAAAGGAAACTGAAGTGCCAGCTCATTAGAAGGTAGCAGGACACGCTCTCTGTTTTCATTCATGAGGCTCAGAAGTGCTTCCCTAAACATGTTCTCTTTGGAGGCTGGCGTGTAACCGAGTGGTGGAAAACTCTTGTATCATCAGCTGCAATTCTCAGCCACACAAATGTTTCGGTACAGCGGGCACCAGGCTTGCATTCAGATGGCTCGGCCGACGCTGCACCTGGCTATTGTATCAATGTACGCAGAGGCAGTCATCTAGCACTGACGTAAATCAGGAGTATTTTAATTAATTAATTAATTAAAAAATTGTCCTTCTGCTCTATAAAATTAACATGGTTTTTTTTTCCTGTAGGAATTGATTTTTTCATGTTACACTCTCCAATAAGTCTGCTCTCTGTACCCTGCTGGAAACATATTAATAGTAATTTGCTAGGAATGCACCTAACATTTGCCGTGTGGCCCCTACCTTGTATAGTTTCCTGCCCCGTTTGTAAAGTGAAGTTTCTGGGTTTACAGATTCCCCGAAATGCATCCAGTATGAAAGGAAACTGTGGTTTATAAATGCAGGCAAAATGGGGTTTCCGGATCTGGCATTTGGATTTTGTGAACTGAAAAATTTGTAGCATTTGGATGGCATTAATTGCAAATTATAGGCCGCTATGCTCTGGGTGGGCAGAGACTGGCATTAATTGTCTTTGCTGATCTACATCTTGTTTTTATTTGGCCTGCTTCCATTGAATATGTTTCAACAAATATATCTTTCAGGTCATCTGCTATTTGTGCAAACAGTACAGTAGTTAATTATTGTACCATCTCTGAGCCTTGTGCCTTTTCCCCCAGTTGGCACTTTCATGTTCCTGAGGGCTGTGAAATAAACCAGATATGGAGCTTTCACATTCTCCTTGCATAGTTGCTTAAGATGGATGGATCAAGAGGATTTGAACGAGACACTCGCCTAGGTCTCAAGCCTAGACAAGGGCCCCTACAACTTCAGGTTAAGAGTAAGAGTGCACAGTAATGGAAATAAGGGGGACCCATGGCTGAGCTACTGCCTGGGGCTTAAGGCACCATTAATTCATCCCTTACTCCAGTTTGGACTTTGTTAATCGGGTTCTCCCGAGACTGTTTTTAGATATTTATTTATTTAACACTTTTATATACCGACCTTCATGAAAAGATTTCATATCAGATCGGTTTACATGTAAACAAGGGGTAGAACTTAAACATCTATTAACCAGAGGCGAAAGATAGAGACAATATTGTTAAAGGCTTCCTGTTCAGATAAGCACCTACTTTGTTTTAAATTATTTTTTACTATGATAATTGCGGTTTACAGATACCATATAAGAAAGTGCAAAGCGATAAAATATACATACTTTCCATCGACAAGGGCCTATTAAAAAGGTCCAATGGCTCAAATTGCTATAATTTAATTCTTGTATTCTGTCTTGTCAGGCTGCAGGCCTGTTCAAGGCAGATCACGTTGCAAAGCACAACAAAAAAAAGTTAATAATACTGTGGTAGCAATAACAAACTAAACGCCAGTGATGTGCAGTCAGAAACAGGATAAATACATGGCCGAATAATAGTTACAAATTAAACAAAGCTTCAAATAAACCCATTACAGGCTACCCCATAAAATCATGAGTCCCGAGATGCAAGATCAAATCAATCCAGTCATATAGATGTGCAACATCTTAATTAACCCAGAAACAAAATAAGCCTGAACTGCCCGTAAAATGGCACCCATTCTCTCAATGAGAATAAAACAAAGATTTCCCCAAGTGTCCCCCGAGGTAGGCAAAAGTTAGCACAGAGCAAAAAGAATGGGTTTTCAGATTATGGCCAAAGAGAAGCCGATCCTCCGTCCCCTTAAGGTGCCTGGGCAGAGAATTCTGCAGCATTGGACCCGCTCCCCAAAAAGGACCTTTGCCATTGTTTCTGCCTGACAAAACATTTCTGATGAGGGAACTGCTAAGTTCGTAGCAAAAGCGGGGAAGGTTGAGGCCAGGAAGGTTTATTTGACATTCAGGCCCCCTGTGTTGCTGATATTCAAGGAAAGCTGAGTTGCTAAATGTAGCCCTCCTAAGTCAGGCGCTTAATTTTCAGCAGTGCTTAGGATCCAGGGTTTTCAGCTGACATTTTACATACATTTAGAGACCTAAACGTTAGGGCCCGATTTGTAGGCCTGCTGTTTATTTGCCTAGATTTAGGATCCTACGTTAAGTGCCTAGTTCTGAAAATCAGGGCTAAGCTCCTAACTTTGTTTCCCCGCCCTAACTCCGCTCCCGTAGCCGCTCCCGTTTCAGGATCCCTAAATTTAGGACCCTGTTGAAACTGGGAAGCCTACATTTAGGAGGTCAGCTCTAGTTAATTTTCAGAGGGGCCAATTTAGAAGCCTAACTCCAAAGTTTAGGATCCTAAAACTGTTTGAAAATTGGCCCCCCGTGTCTTTTATGCCACACATAAGAGAGGAAGCCAACGCAGAGGCAAGCAATGGTGAAGCTGTTTCCCATTGACTGCTTCCTATAACTACCTTGGCCCCTGTGTTTTGCAACTGCAGCAATCAAAATGACTTACGACTTTTGCTTGCAAAACCAATTACCTTCCGATATGAAACAATTTATTGTAAATAAAGAACTACGCCCATAGTCAATCACATTGAAGTCACTAGAAGAATTCTCAAGTCAATCTTGGCAAGCACCTTTTAATCTATGACTTGATAGGCATCAATGGTCACCAGCCCATACACACATATTTTTCTGTAGACTTAAGTATTGCACTTCAGAGGGTCGTTGCCTCACTGAACGTACGCCTTGGAAGCTCTGAGGCATGTCATAAATCTCCATAGCACAACACAGTAGCATGTCTACTGTCCACTCATGTTCTACTGAGCACTGGACTCTCTTAAAGTTAAAAGATGTAGAGTATTTATGGCCACTGGCATTTTTTTTTAACTATCCTCTTTAGGTAGAGGATGGATATCAGATTGTGCAGTGAGGCTAAACTTTCTTCAGAAAGGGTTGAATGAGGCACAGAGGGAAAACCTTTGAGAATTTGAGTAATTACGTATTACGTTTGGCGGCTTGCGGGATAGCCCCCACGAGCTGCCTCGCTCACCCCTGCGCTGCCAGATGCTCCTCGCAGCCGAGACACTGATTCTGTCTGCAAACGCTGCCTCTGTGTGGCTCACATGAAGCCAGGCTGCAGCTTCCCCTGGCTTTCTTTAGATGCACACGAGTCTGCTGCTCCCAACCTTAGAGGGCCCGTGGCGGGAAGGCAGCCATGGCGTCCTCTGATAACATCACCACACTCCATTACTAAAGGCTCTTTCAGAGGAGCATCAGACGCCTCAACAACAGATCTCCTGGTGTGCCTTGTGCCTCAGTGTGGTTCCTATGTTCCTGCCTTGCACTCTATTTCTGGCCTGGTTCCTGAGTTCCTGTCCACCTTGCCTTAGCCATGCCCTGTTGTCTTCACCTTCATCTTGGTCCTTGTTTTGTTTCTCCTTGTCTTCTCTTGGCTTGACTTCCTGGATCCTGACATCTGCTTGGACCTTGACCATTCCTTCATTGCTGCCTGGACATGACCTTTGGCCTTGGATCTGACTACGCCCCCCTCTTCTGAATGCCCTGCCTCTGGCCTGTCTCCGGTATCTCCTGTCTGCTGCTAACCCTGTCCTCGATCTGTCATCAGACTCTCATATGCCTGACTGCCCTAGAGACCCAAGTCCTGCCAGCCACTAGAACCCAAGGGTTCAACCTGTGGGAGAGGCAGCTGGTATAGGGGACGCTCCAGTTTGTCCTGTCACAGCTGTTGGTGTGGGCCTAGCGGGCTCACCCACTAGACTGTGCCAACCACATCACAGCACTAAATGCCTACTGATACCAAGCTCATTACATTACAGCAAGGTAAACCAATTTCTTTATTGTCTAAATCAGATTCTCAGGAGGATTACTGGTTATGACCAATGTTCTCTCAACCTTTTGAAAGACTGTGTGTGCAAAAGATTTCTTTTTGTGCAACTTTTTATAAATCAGCTTCAAATTTTTGCCCTATAAGCCAGTATAATGCAAATAATGTCGAGATTTCTTGAGTGCTGTGTTTTGCACCTGCACACAGCTTAGAGGCAACAATAGTTATGACATGCCTAAACCCCATTTAGGCTTAATAATCCTATCAAAGAAATGAATATACAGGACAAAAGAATCTGCACTCTGATAGGCTGCTCACTTGGCATGTATTTGCTTCATACATTGCATGGAACCATATATGCCGAGGTGATTAACTGAGGTGATGTTATTAACGTGCCGCGGTATATAAAAAAAATCACGAAATAAATAAATAAATAAATATGCTGTGTAATGTATGCACGAAACCATGCCGTCTGGTGACATTCCCCAGCTTTCCTGTCCCCATGGCCTTCTGTCTTGTAGGCTGATTACTATAAGCAAATGTAAATTATTTATGTTATCCAAGGACTCCCCAAGATCGGCTGTTTTAAGAGTTTCGGAGCGTAGCTGATTTTGCTGGAGGCTTGAATACTCCGGTCTGATGATAATCAGGAGTTAAAATTGCTAGAAAGAAACTCTAGTAAAATGTATGCACTAAAAATGCCATGAAAATTCTGGTGAGTGGCAACTTAAAGAGTATCAACGGTGTTTTGCAAACATTCTGATAGCTTGGCTGCCTCTCAGCAGGCTCTCCCCTGTTGTCCTACTCTCTGGGCTTGCTTACTTCTTCTGCAGCACAGAATGCCCTCCATCATGGATGGTGACCCAGGGGCTCCACAATTCACCCTGTATATCTGAAAAAATCCTCTCAGATAAAGTTCTCAAGGTCCACCTTATTGCAGCAGCCGTTTTTTGATGGAGGTACAGGTTGAACAGGCCTGCAAACTTGTGGCATTCTGTTTCAGGCAGGCTGTGGGCAGCGTTATGAATGTCCTCCCTTCTTCCCGCCCTTTCCTTGCTGTCATGGTAGGAACCGTGCACTGGTTCTCAGCTGACTAGCCGAAAACTGTACCGAAAGAGGATGAAAGTCCTGAAACTGCTCACACCTTCCTGTGAAGGCACCGCAGTCTGAGTAAAACAGAGAACGATCACTTGTTGTTTTTCTTTTTAGACTTTCTGGTTTATGTAAAGCGTGTGATTCAAAACAAACATCCTTTGTAGCTGTTTATCACCCCCACAGAAATCCAAAATAGTGCACATTTAGATAATATATCATTTATCATAAACATACAGTATTAACAATAATTTGAACTTACTATATTGCCTAAGCAGGACTGTAATGTTAAGGCACCAGTCACGCAAATTCTTTTGAATTAAGAGTCAAAAACCTGACAGCAACTGCCATAAAAGTAGATACTGGGCAAGAATTCAGGACTCAAAAAAGAGACAGCTTTGTGGTGGCCCAAAAAGACATTTTGAGTGAGCAGGGAAAAATTACTGATAATTCAAAATCTATAACCCCCTCCATTCTATCCACAGACATGTTTACAAGGACCTAATCACCCCAATACAAATGCACCGTTATTCACCTCCAGCAACACTCTGAGGGAAATATGTTTACATCTGCTTGAGCTTGGTCTTATACAGCCTACAGGAGGGATTCTGACACTTTTCAAACTTTCCTATACTTTAGAAAAAAAAATAGAAATGCTATCTTGAACAAAATCTATTCTCTCTCTGTTCCTTCTTCAACAAGCAAAAGATACTTTTAAAGAGTCAGTACTGCTTTTTCTGCCAGGGATCACAGCAGACATCAGGACATAGCTATTTCTTTAAATCAGAAGGTACTGCACCGATACCCCTGCTTTGTATCATAAACAAAGCGCCTGTAATAGATGTGAGGGAGTCGGTTGGACCGTTAGATGACCAAGGGGTTAAAGGGGCTCTTAGGGAAGATAAGGCCATTGCAGAAAGACTAAATTAATTTTTTGTTTACTAATGAGGATGTTGGGGAGATACCAGTTCCGGAGATGGTTTTCAAGGGTGATGAGCAAATGAACTGAACCAAATCACTGTGAACCTGGAAGATGTAGTAGGCCAGATTGACAAACAAAAGAGTAGCAAATCACCTGGACCAGATGATATGCAACCTAGGATTTGAAGGAACTAAAAAATGAGATTTCAGATCTATTAGTTAAAATTTGTAACCTATCATTAAAATCATCCATTATAGCTGACAACTGGAGGGTGGCCAATGTAACCCCAATATTTAAAAAGGGCTCCAGGGTGATCCGGGAAACTATAAACCAGTGAGCCTGACTTCAGTGCTGGGAAAAATAGTGGAAACTATTCTAAAGATCAAAATCACAGAGCATATAGAAAGGCATGATTTAATGGAACACAGTCAAAATGGATTTACCCAAGGGAAGTTGTTGTGTTCCGCGGCCGTGGTAGGCCACGACCGCGGTCTCCCTACCTTGCTCGCGACGGCGAACCGCCGCGGGAGTCCCGAGGGAAGGTCCCAACTTGAGGCCCGTCGCTCCGGCACGAGTCCCCGTGCTGCTCGCCACAGGGGGAGCCATCCCTGCTCCCCCCTCGCAGCATCCAGCAGCGTTTTCCTCCACGGAGGAAATCCAAGATGGCCACCACCATCTTTAGGCACGAGGCCGTGCCTCCTTGGCTGATTTAAAGGGACCTGATCCCTTTAACCAGCTGCTGCTGTTCCCTTTCAGCCAGAGCAGGGGAAGTATAAAAGCCAGCTTCCTCTGCTCATTCCTTGACTTGGCAACGTCCTACGTTCGTCAGGTCTGCTTGCTTCGGTGAGTCTTCCTGTGCTTTGGATCCATTCCTGTCTTGTCTTGGTGTTCCTGGTTCCTGACTTCAGATTGGCTAGCGGTGATTCCTGGTATTGACTTCGGATTGGCAAGCGGTGATTCTCTGGTGTGTGACTTCGGACTGGCAACTGGTGATCCCTCGGTGTGTGACCTCGGACTGGTAAGCGACTTCCCTCTGGCACTTGACCTTGGACTCCTTCTTGACTGCCGTCTTCAAGGGCCCGCCTAAGTCCCAGCGGCCCGGGTCCCAACGGGCTCCTCCCGGGGGGACCGCGGGTCTCCAGGGGTGAAGCTCCAGTCAGCCCTTGCACCGAGGGGAGGGGCTGGCTGCCGGTGCACAGAATCTCTGCTCATGAGAGCAGGCAAGTTTTAAAGCAAAAAATGTAGGTGAGTTGGGGGGGGGGAAGGGAGGAAGGATAGTTAGAGTGTTGGGGATATTCCTTGCCAGTCTGCTCCTTTATTGGAGCGGACTGGGAGGGAACTGAGGAAGGTCTGATCGCATCACCGCACGCTTTTACATAAAACTACCCCCTTGCACGCACGAGTGGGCACCCGCATGTACATGTTATAAAATCGGCGTGTCCTTTTTAAAATTTACCTTTAAATGTGCAGGTTGTAAAATATGAATACATATGCATGCAGACATGGTCACGTATGTAAAAACTGTGACCTGCGCAAGTTCAGACTTATCCAGGTAAGTGGTGGCACTTATCTGGATAAGTTCTTATTTGTTAGGCTAAGTAGCAGCAAAGCATGTACTTAGCCAGATAAGTCTGAAAAGTGCTATTTGTCCAAGCAGCGCTTTTCGGACTTATCCAGCTATGTAAGATAGTCAGATAAGTCTAAAAAGCACTACATAGCCAGCTAAATTAGATAGCCAGATAAATAGAACTAGACTTATCCACTGTCTGCCTTAGTTGGATGAGTATTATGATGCTACTTATCCAGCTAAGTAGCTGTTAGGATTAGTGGGTACATGGGCCCTGGGACGAGGTGAGAGATGGTACCGCCCACGAGGAGGAACCCTGTGAGCCTCACCGTCGGGAGACGAGGTCTCAGCTGACATCAGACACAGTTCAAGTCTAGAGTCTTTATTAAAGAGTTAGAGCAGCAATACCCACAGAGCTGGGGGTGCAAGAGTAAAGTCACACAGACACAGAGGTGCCACGAGGTCTGTAGAATGGGGGATACCCAGAATAATAGGTAATGGTCCGCAGAGCGGGGTACACCGATGAGGTCCTCAGTAGAGATGGCAATGGTCCACAGAGCGAGGTACACCGAAGAGGGTACTCAGTAGAGATGGTACTGGCCCGCAGAGTGGGGTACACCGAAAAGGGTCCTCAGTAGAGATGGTAATGGTCCACAGAGCAAGGTACACCGAAGAGGGTACTCAGTAGAGATGGTACTGGCCCGCAGAGCGGGGTACACCGATGAGGTCCTCAGTAGAGATGGTAATGGTCCACAGAGTGGGGTACACCGATGAGGTCCTCAGTAGAGATGGTACTGGCCCACAGAGTGGGGTACACCGATGAGGTCCTCAGTAGAGATGGTACTGGCCCACAGAGCGGGGTACACCGATGAGGTCCTCAGTAGAGATGGTAATGGTCCGCAGAGCGGGGTACACCGATGAGGTCCTCAGTAGAGATGGTAATGGTCCGCAGAGTGGGGTACACCGATGAGGTCCTCAGTAGAGATGGTAATGGTCCGCAGAGTGGGGTACACCGATGAGGTCCTCAGTAGAGATGGTAATGGTCCGCAGAGTGGGGTACACCGATGAGGTCCTCAGTAGAGATGGTAAAGGGTCCGCAGAGCAGAGTACTCACGGCAGGAGTAGTGATGGTTCCACGGAAGCCCCGGGGAATGTGGCAGGTAGCAGTCCAGGGCGTCAGGCCCTCCGAGGAGCGGATAGCCAGAGAAGAGGAGAGGGCACCCG
This sequence comes from Rhinatrema bivittatum, assembly GCF_901001135.1. Lineage (NCBI taxonomy): Eukaryota > Metazoa > Chordata > Amphibia > Gymnophiona > Rhinatrematidae > Rhinatrema > Rhinatrema bivittatum. The sequence continues at coordinate 187,785,419 of NC_042623.1, forward strand.
AGGAGCGGGTACCTGTGACGTCACACGCCACGGAAGCAGGAGCTGGAACGAAGGTCCTCTGTGAGCGAGGCGGATTCAGCAAGAGGGAACTCGTTGCCAAGTCGTAGGTGGGCAGGGCCAGCCGGCTTAAATGTCCTGGAAGAATGACATCATTCGGAGGGGACGTCCTCGAGGTTCCTGCCATGCTGTGCGCGCGCCCTAAGGGATTCCAAAGGCAAGATGGTGGTCGGCGGCGTCCGTGCCATCCAGGGAGGCCTAGGAGCGGTAGGCAGGCCAGCGATAGCTGGCGGAGGCCACAAGTCTTCCCAACGGAGTCAAGGCTGTGAAGAAAGAGCCGTCTGCGACTGACGAGCGTAACAGTAGCATTTTTTGTAGATTTATCTTGCTATCTTACATATTCGCATAAGTCCAAACAGCACTATTTAGATGGATAAGTTGTGCTTTTCAGACTTGCTAAGCAGTGCCTGCTGCTACTTAGCCAGATAAGTCAGAATTTAGCTGGATAAGAGTACAAAAATTACATACCTGCATATTTTTATGTTAAAGTTTAAAGGGATATTTGAGTTGATTTTACATGCATTATTTAAGAACATAAGAAATTGCCATGCTGGGTCAGACCAAGGGTCCATCAAGCCCAGCATCCTGTTTCCAACAGAGGCCAAAACCAGGCCACAAGAACCTGGCAATTACCCAAACACTAAGAAGATCCCATGCTACTGATGCAATTAATAGCAGTGGCAATTCCCTAAGTAAACTTGATTAATAGCTGTTAATGGACTTCTCCTCCAAGAACTTATCCAAACCTTTTTTGAACCCAGCTACACTAACTGCACTAACCACATTCTCTGGCAACAAATTCCAGAGCTTTATTGTGCGTTGAGTGAAAAAGAATTTTCTCTGATTAGTCTTAAATGTGCTACTTGCTAACTTCATGGAATGCCCCCTAGTCCTTCTATTATTCGAAAGTGAAAATAACCAAGTCACATCTACTCATTCAAGACCTCTCATGATCTTAAAGACCTCTATCATATCCCCCCTCAGCCGTCTCTTCTCCAAGCTGAACAGCCCTAATCTCTTCAGCCTTTCCTCATAGGGAAGCTGTTCCATCCCCTTTATCATTTTGGTTGCCCTTCTCTGTACCTTCTCCATTGCAACTATATCTTTTTTGAGATGCGGCGACCAGAATTGTACACAGTATTCAAGATGTGGTCTCACCATGGAGCGATATAGAGGCATTATGACATTTTCCGTTCTATTAACCATTCCCTTCCTAATAATTCCCAACATTCTATTTGCTTTTTTGACTGCTGCAGCACACTGAGCTGACGATTTCAATGTATTATCCACTATGATGCCTAGATCTTTTTCCTGGGTGGTAGCTCCTAATATGGAACCTAACATCGTGTAACTACAGCAACGGTTATTTTTCCCTATATGCAACACCTTGCACTTGTCCACATTAAATTTCATCTGCCATTTGGATGCCCAATCTTCAAGTCTTGCAAGGTCCTCCTGCAATGTATCACAATCCACTTATAAAATAGCAGCTCACATAAATGATGGTCCATCTCTGAAAGCCCTTTTTTTACATGAATGAATGTATTTGTGGACCCTGACAGGCGAGTGTACGTTGAGCTTTCTAAAACAGCATGTATTCCTGTACATGCTACTTTACATGCGTAACTGTATTTTTAATACATGCAACTTTTGAAAATTCACCTTTAAGGAAAAGTCATCTGTATAAATGCATGTATGCTCCATGAGAAGGAGTTTCTGTTGGTTCAATACAGCAGTGACTGTCGAGAGAAAAGCATGATAGAGGCCTCATAAGCAATGCTGTTTTCTTTGTTTTCTGTGTTTGTTGGTAATATCGGCCCTTTATTCTGAAGCTAATTCTATTCCTGCATCTGTCTGTTGGCTCAGAAGAGTGCTGTAATAGTTCATACTCCAGTAGCCTGATTCTGCTGTTTTGACTGTACAAGAAGCTTTATATCCCAGCTTTCTGCCAAAGTGTGCAAAGCATTTGTGGTATGCTGCATGTTGTTCTACAACCTGTGTGTCTGCCATAATTTGCTTGGCAAGAAGAAAAACCTGTAAAATATGCTGGAGGTGGGAGAGATGGAAGTTTTAGGATTAGTGGCTGCATCTCGGAAAGATCAGATCCAGAGTCAATATTTATTTATTTATTTATTTATGTGTCTATTTATTTATGAAGTTTCTATTTTACCAATCACAAATAGTTTGCTCTAGGGAAAGTACAAAAAAACATGTAGAATACAAATGTATATAAAAACTAACAACATAAGCAAGCACACACTCTAACAGATAAAAGATAAACATAACCAAACTGAAAGGATAGAGATCAATATCCCATCTATATAACTACAACTATATAGGGAAATTACTGTTGAAGGTAAAAGAGAATAGATTACTAAAAGAATACTTACTGCTGGTAATAATTCACATGAATTATTTGCTACTGTTTCAGGGTTAACTAAGCATTCCATGAGAAATAGGAATTATTCAGTGAGTCACATTCCCCCAAAGCATTTGGCAGTTTTCTTCAGGCTGCTGAAATTGGCACTGACTTTCCTACTGGTATCAACCCTGCCATGTTGTCTGGTAATGATCACGCGACCTGAACCACACAAGGCAAAACACCTCCAATATTAAATACTTAAAAATCATAAATCAAAAATAGAGGTCCCCAATAATCAAGCTTCATAAATATTGCATCCAGCTAAATATAAACTAACCAACGGACATGGTATCAGAACATAGAAGTGCCAAGGAATCTTGATCTGATGCCTCCTGCCTCACAAGCATTTTCAAATGAAAGTATTCAAGATTTTACCATTTACCAGTTCACTGGAATGAAAAATCTAATGTCTCTATTGTTCGTTTCAAAAACCAGACTCATATGGCCAAAGCTCCGAGCTTATTTTAAATCCTCACCAGTAAACATCATGAGGTCAGTGTGCAATGTTAACCCTTCATAAGCCGACATACATGTTTGACATCAAAGGAAGAAATTACCAGCAGTATTAAATCCATGGCTTTTATAGCATGCCCACTTGAACCCTGAAGGTTATCCGGGTTAATTCCTCCCTGGTTGAAGGAAGTGTATCACCACTATTAAAGCAAACATCAACTAGACCAATGATTAAAAAGTCGAATCTTGATCATATGGAGCCATATAATTTTCACCCAATTTCATCCACTGTATTTGTGGCAAAAATACTTGAGAATTTTTGGATGAAAATGACATCCTGGATAACCATCAGTTCTGCTGCTCTCTAGAATTGAATTTGCAAGGAAGGGCTTTGACTCTGGAATATAGAATACCTGCTGATTTTGCTAGATTTTACTGCCACATTTGACACCTTAAACCATAACATCTTGATAAACAGGTTGTCTCAGATATTGTTGAAACGGTGTTGAGATGGTTTCAGTCTTATCTGTCTTCTCGTTTTCAGCAGACGCAATGTGTCTCCAATGTGCATTCCTGGTTTCCTTTAGCAACAAGTGTTCCTCAACAACCACCATATTTAATATCAATCCGAGTCCAATTTGTAAGCTCTTGGCTGGTCTTGACTCACAGGGTCTCACAGTGTGGAGCAGGGCTGGCAGCATCTTTTTGATAACAAATCGGTAGCTGTAAGAGGAGGCCTACAGAAAATGTTAAGATGGAAAATGAGTCACTCCTGTTCATTAATTCCTGTATTGGATATTTATTTATTTAGATTTTCTATATTCAGCTTTTCAGCACTACAAAGTGTACATCAAAGCGGATCACATTCAGGTACTATTGGTATTTCCCAATCCCCGCAGGGCTTACAATCTAATTGTCTATGTAACTGTATTCATCTGAATAGATGAAGTAAGTTCCATGCACCGGCCGGCTGCTGGCACGCGTTTCCCCCGGGACAGAGTCTAATGGCGCTGTCCCGCCCCCCAGTCCCGCCCTGGCCCGTCCCTTTTAGTCAGCCGGCACTTCCGCACATATCGGGAGATACGTGCGTGGCCAGGCCATTTCTATGTTTTACATTTATTCATTTCAACAAATATTGGTCCAGATCACATATATCAGTAAACAGTATGACAGAAATAGGAGTGGGTTCACTGAGTAGTACTTCCAGTGCCCAGATGTTAAACCACGTACCACAACATCCCTACCAACAGTTAAATCCCCATATTCCCCCCCATATGTTAAATATCTTCATTAAGTTCCATCCAACCGATACATACATTGGGCAGAAAAACGAGAGTAAACACCGAAAAATGGGGAGGTAAGCCCAAATCCTCCCTCCCCCCCCCCCATGCTAACTCCCGTACTGGTGGATTACGTGTCCCAGCGGAGCCCCGACCCTCTCAGGAACTGGGACCCGTTTGGTAATCACAAGGCTGCGTGCACGGTGCGATAGTGACTGAGTATAGGGGTCCCAAGCTAAGAGACAGGGCGAAGACTTAACGGGTTATATCTGGCTGCTCGGCAGATTTCTCACTGACACATAAAAGGTGCATTTGATTACGCCAATACGTTAAGTCTGGAGGGTCTCTACCCGCCCAACAGTAGAGAATCGATTTTGGCCAGGCCGTTTCTAAAATGCACTTGGCCACGCGCATATCTCACAGTGTTTGCACGCGCAGGCCTTTTAAAATCTGTTTCCCAGAAATGCACAATGGTGGAGGATTTTGACAGGCTGTGTCCAACGTTATTTCACCTTTGCGGACCCCGCCGCTTTTGGGCAGTGACTCTCCCGCTATGGTGGCTAAGGTGGCTATTGGAATATGTGGGTTTCTGGGAGTCAGTAGATCTACAAAAGAGGGGGCTACTGAGAGGACAATCTGCCCTCCTTCCTGTTGGGTCTTCCAAGGGGACTGAAACCCACCCAACCAGTCTCCCAGGGGTTGAGAGGGAAGGCATTATACTTAGATAAACTCAATGTTACACTAAAGAAAACAGTTTATTAAACAGTTCTGTTTACCAAGAAAGTAGTGTTGTCAGCAATTCATTTTTGTGAACCTTTGAAAATAACATTCAAAGCAGAAAGCACTGTTTTACGATAGTGAATAGCATTAAAGAAACCTTTCTCTGCCTCTTTCCCTCCTAGGATTCTTATTCCCTGCCTGGTACCGGTACCTGCTGATACGGAGCCCTAATCAGATAAGTATATAGGTGTATATGTCTTTATCTCCGAGTAGTAAAGTTTGTTCCACTTGAAATAATGTGCCTGTAAAGCAGATGTTTGTTTAAGAGCGTGTGATTCTTTCCTTATGCTCCACTTCACAGGTGTTCTGGAGTATTTCCCTGCAGTGGAGAAAGGTAAGGGTGTCTTTTGTATAGGTTCCTTTCATTCTCGTCGTTTCTTAAATTTGTCTGAGTCCTTTAACATTGTCCTCTCTCTTTTGCTTTCACTGTGTGTATCTCTGTATCTCTTGCTTTCCTGTTCGGTCTAGCTAGACACTTCTTGTGTTGAGTGTGTACTAGGGGTGTGCATTCGTTTTGAACGCATATGTAAAACGCAACTTTTTTTTTTTTTAACTTAAAAAAGTGATGAGGCGCAACGGTCGCGATTTCCAACTTATTCAACATAGCTATGTTGAATACGTCGAACCTAAATAAACACTTAAACCCCCCACCCTCCTGACCCCCCCAAGACTTACCAAAACTCCCTGGTGGTCCAGCGAGGAGTCAGGAAGCCATTCCTGTATTCCTTTGCGAGGAGCACGTGACGTCGGCGTCACGTCGGAGTGACGCGGACGTCACATGATTCACCGCGCCTCCACTCCGGGACCCCCGCTGGACCCAACCGGAACTTTTGGCCAGCTTGGGGGGGCCTCCGACGTCACGTGCTCCTCGCAAAGGAATACAGGAATGGCTTCCTGACTCCCCGCTGGACCACCAGGGAGTTTTGGTAAGTCTTGGGGGGGGGATTAAGGAGGGTGAGGGGTTTAAATTTTTATTTAGGGAACCGGTGAACATATGGACATAGCCTCAACTTATGGAATTCTCCATATGTCCATATTGGCCGAAATTGACCCTCACCTTCAACTTATGGACTTATCAACATAAACCTTTTGTCTGCACATCCCTAGTGTGTACAGTTAGCTCTTCCAAATGTAGTCCAGTGTTACTTAGTCTCCTCGTGCTGTAGATCCTTGATGAATATTTGCCTCTGGATCTTTGAGTGCGCGCTGTCTGTGGTTCGGTTCTGTCAGCCGTCTCCCTGTCCGTCGCAGGGTTCCTATCTTTAAATGATATAAAATATGTGTTCCCTAATTAATCTGTCGCATCCCCCTCTTCTGAAGATGTGCTACTGGTGTTGCTACATGTGATGTCTTCACCGTCTAACTGAACTTGTTCTAACTTAGTGGAGAAATAGAAAGATAAGCAAGGTGACCCTGCTCTGGCTAACAGAGAGAATGAGCATTGAGCAGTGTCTTATCCACTGTTGTGGTTTCTTACATACACTCTTCTCCTTTCACACTCTTTCCGCACTTAATTTCTGTGGTTCAGATGTTCAGGCCTGAGTCTATGTTTCAGACTAGGAATAAGGAGATAGCAGTTAATGTCTCTCTCCAAGACAAATGTCCTTGAAGTCAGTTTCTCAAACTGACTTTTCCTCAGGTATTTTCACAATCTAGGCAGGTTTTTCTTGACGTTAATCACAGGATCCCGTCTAGCACTTTCCTTGTGCAGAGTTTTTCTTTCATTTAACCTTCTTTTAGGTACCAACGTTCCATAAGTGGAACATTTTTTTCATATACTTTTAATTACTTGCAAATTTTTTTATACCATATTTATACCATATTTGGGTCTAGTTAACTAAGATATGTAAAAAGGGGCATCAGGAAATAATTCCTTCAATAAGCAGGATCTAAAAGGGAGGGGCGCAGCGTTGGTTGGAGTAGGCTGAAAAGCAGAGGCCGCTGGAGCTTCACCTATACCAGCCTTCGTTCCCTGCGGGTTGAGCCTTTGGGTGCCGGGGCTGGCAGGACTTAGGTGGGCCTCTGTGTATAGTTACAGGAGAAGTGGGTTCAGCCCAGAGACAGCAGGCGAGGAATAGTACAGTTCTACTTTGGACTGGATAATGTCCTGGAAACTCAGGCGCCAATGGAACGAAGCCAGAGGGCGCTCAAGCAAAGATAGGCTGAAGCCTGATGGATCCATGTCCAGGAAGTAGACAGAAGAGGCGTCCAATGGTAGGCTTGAGTCAGGGCTGGCGGCAATCCAGAGGCAATGGCAAGTAAGGCTGAGGTCTGATCACGGAGATAGTCAATAGCGTAGTCAAGCAAAGCTGAGGTCTGATCACGGAGATAGTCAATAGCGTATGTCAGGCGAAGCAGAGGTCTGGGTCTGGAGATAGGCTATAGTATAGTCAGGTGAAGCAAAATCAAATTCCGTGTAGTCAATCCGAAGCATAAGCAGAACAGGAAGGAAACAGGAACCTGGAACAACAGGGAACAGGAACGCAGGGAAGAGACGAATCTCTTAGTAGCAACGAGTACTCGACCAGTGAGGAGACCTGTTGCAAAGGCAACACTAGGGAGCGGAGCCTGAGCTTAAATACTGTGAATAGTTTGACATCATCCGGGGCCGCGGCTAGGTTAGCGCCGCGGTCCCTACATAAGGATCAGCAATGCGCACGCCTAGGGAGGGGCGCAGCGCAAGTGGTGGCATCTCTCCGCAGGCCACGCAGAGAGGCCCGACGAGTAGAGGCATCAGGACCGGGAAGGCTGGAGATTGTCGCAGGGCCGGAGGCACCAGGGAGACCCGAGGATGGAGTTGGAGGCTCCATCCTCGGGTCTCCCCGAGGATGGAGCCTCCAATTAATCAAGTTTACTTAGGGAATAGCCACTGCTATTAATTGCATCAGTAGCATGGGATCTTCTTAGTGTTTGGATAAATGCCAGGTTCTTGTGGCCTCGTTTGGCCATTGTTGGAAACAGGATGCCGGGCTTGATGGACCCTTGGTCTGACCCTGTATGCCAGTTTCTTATGTTCTTATGTTCTTACCTGAATGAAATCCTCTTTGCAGTGCCGAAAAGCGGAATATAAAAAAAATTCTGAGACACAGCATGATAGAGAATGGAACTTAGCTTAAAGCAATGGAAGTCTAAAAAAGACTGCTAAAGACTTGTCCCATAGCCAAAGTTATTCTCTGAATGCTAAAGGTCGAGTATTGCTGATTCACAAACACGCACACAAAAAAAACCAGAGATAGACAAAACTGCTTTATCCAACGCCCACTCTCCCCCCACTGGAATGGAACATTTTACTAGTCTGACAGTATCATCATTTTCACAGACAGCTGACTAAGCTTATTCTCTGATAAAAGCAAAAGTTAACCAAAGATTTTTAACAAGGGGAAGTTTCAAACCACCAGAAGACCTACTCACTCAACTCCTGGCTTCCTTGTAAAACAGACCCTACACTTACCAGAGAGACCTGGAAGAAGAATAGAACATTTCATGAATCTTCTTAACCAAGTCTGGACCTTTCAGAGCTTCTATGAGCTGATTAAAGCTCTGACCACAGTTATTTCGCTAAGTGCCTCTGTCTAGGTCTATGGGGCAACCATACCTTAAGTATTGTGTGTCATTTTGGTTGCCTTATCTTTAGTAAAGATATAGAAGAACTGGATAAGCTACATAAAAACATAGAACATGATGGCAGATAAAGCCTATATGGCCCATCCAATCTGCCAGTCCATATCTGTCAGTTGAGTTCATAATACCTTCCTCTCCCTCACAGATCCTTTGTGCTTCTTCCAAACTAATTCTAGCACAGCCCTCATCTCCACTATCTCCACCGGGAAGGCAGACAGTTCCATGACTCCAGAAACTGTTTCTGTAAACAAATATTTCCTCAGATTACTCCTTAATCCACCCCCTTTCAGACTCATTTCATGACCTCTTGTTTCAGAGCCTCCTTTCTGTTGAAAGAGTACCTGGAGGTACTGAAATATTTCTATCTCCCCTTTCCCTCCAGAGTATGCATGTTTAGATCTTTAAATTTGGTTACATTTGCTTTATTCTGAAGGCTGTTGATCATTTTAATGGCCACCCTCTGAATCCTGTTTCTATCCTTGTGAAGGTAGAGTCTCCAGAATCGTACAGAATATTCCAAGTGAGGTCTCAACAGGGACCTCTACAGGGGCAATATCACCTCCCTTTCTCTGCTAGCAATTACAGCTCCTCTTTCTGTGCAGCCAAGCATCTTTCTTGCTTTTGCCATTGCTTTATCCACCTGATTGGACATCTTAAGATCATCGGATACAATCATCCAAAGATCTCACTCCTGTTTTGTGCATAGAACTTCAAACACACACACACACGCTATACTGCTTCCTTGGAGATAGATCTTAAAAGCGTTGCTCGCGCAAAAATGGCCACATCCTTGCGTAATGCAGGCTGTGTGTGGCAATGCGAATTTTAAAGAAGCCACGAAATGCGCGCATCAAGAATAGGGGACGCAAACGTGTTGAGGCATGGGTGTTCTGGGACGGGGCCAAGTCTTATGCATGTAACTCCAAACCTTAGAAAAGCTGACCACGGCACATGTCCATGTGTTATCCATGTAACTTGATGAGGAGCAAGCCTGGAGATCTCGGGTTTTAGGGCTTTCAGCACAGCGTGAAAGTGCGGGGGTGAAGTGGGGGGGGGGGGCTCACAGGATGAAGAACCAAAGGGGTCTTGAAGACCTCAATATCAACTGGACAAACTGGGGGACTAATTGGAAAAGCTGGGTTTTCCCCCGCGCGAGTAGGTTTTAAAATCTGCCCGTACACGTGCGCAAAAGCCGCTAAAGCCCTAGCGGAAATACGCGGCGGAACATTTTTTCGAGCTGCCTCTTAAAATTGTGCACACGCGTACGCGCGGCAGGGGGATTTTACGTATGTGCATACTTGCGCGCGCGACATAAAATTGCAGCGTATCTCCGCTCATGCGCCAACATGCGCGTTGATGGGCACACACACACCTTCCTTTTAAAATAAGGTGTATGGACTTGAGAAAAAAAACCATTGTAGGCTTCTTGTTTCCCATTCCTGCCCTACTCACCCCCAAGAGCACCTTCTCTAAATGTAGCTAAAAGTCCCTGTGTTGTAGAACACCATGCACCCTTTTAGGAAGGGCAATTCTCAGCCAGTTCACTTGCAGAAATCGTCATGTATCTGCATAAATATTTAACTATGGGGTCCCTAAGTCAGGAGCCTATTTTCAGCCAAACTTAAGAATGTGTATTCAGCTGAAAATTCACATTCTTAAAACTTGGACCTAGAGTAGCATAACATGTCACAGGCTGCAAAGTGCTCAGACGGGCCCTTTCCATCTTTTGGGCTAGAGAGAGAGAGAGAGAGGGAAAAACTCTTCCTAAGGCTCGCCTATAACTAAACTATTTATACCACTGTAGGAGGGTCAACTATTAAATCAAGGTGAGGTTTTGATGGTGGTCTAGGGTTTGGGGAGCAGTTTTACATGCACAGTCAGAGGTACTAACAGCAAATCTTCACTGCTGTGCACTGTGCTGTTCGTACCTCTGATTGTGCATGTAAAACTGCCCCCCCCCAAACCCTAGACCACCACCAAAACCTCACCTCAAGTTACTTGTTGACCCTCCTAATGTGGTATAAAAAGGTGACTAATATGTGTGCCATCCCAGAGTGTCTCTCTCTCTCTCTCTTTTTCTCTCTCGCCTGCCTGAAATGGGATTTGTGATATTTATCCTGGTTCAGGCATAACACACAGCATGCCAGGAAAAAAGGTGTAGTTATTTCTGGCGTTAAAACTTGCGTTACACTATCTCATGCAAAGTTCAACACCCATCATTTTCATAAACTCTTCCCCTTTGACTAAATTTTCAAAATTTGCATACGTATTTTGCGATGCGAAAAATAACACATGCGTTATGGCCCTAATGCAATTTTGATGACTGACCCTGTTAGCTTCCAAATTTAGGCCTGCTAGTCATTTGTCTAGATTAGGACCCCTAAGTTAAGTGCCTGGTGCTGAAAATGAGTGCAGAGCTCGTAACTATTTTGCCACTCTGGCTCTATTCCCACAGCCTCCCACATTTTAGGTCGCTAAATTTAGGAGCCTAGTGAAATTAAGGAACTCAACCCTAGTAAAGTTTCAAAAAGGCCAATTTAAGGTTCTAGATCTTACAGTTGGGCACCTCAACCCTTTGAAAATTGACCTTCTGGACAAACTAGTCCCCTAAATTAGGTAGGCAGCAATAGGAGTTAAACGTAGAAAATAGTTCGGCACTTAGCACTGACTTTCATCACTAGGCACCAAATCTAGGACACTAAATCTAGACAAATGAACTGCAGGTCTAAATTTAGCACCTGTAGTTCAATTTTCAGCACCTAAATTTTGGTGAATTTTCAGCTGAAAATTTAGAATTCTCAATTCATTTGAAATTATCCCTACATTTTTAAAAATCTAATTTAGGGAATCTTTTTTTTTTTTTTTTTTCAAATTAACCCTAAAGAAATTTGTCTTCCCCTTGAATGAAATCAGGTGCGTTCAAGAGGTCCGGTGAACGGCTGCCAGCGTGAACTGAGGGTGGGAAGCCAATAACTACAATCCCACGGTGCCTCATCTGAATATGCTTGAAAGCGCGCACATGGGCTCTTCTCCTTGGAACTTTATGGGGAAAAAAGGAGGGGGTAAAGCCATGAAAGGTACAAATCAGTCCTTCATTGTGGGACAGACACTGTCATACTTAGACGAAGCTCACGGAGAATGCCATGCGTGAGGCAGGAAAGGTTCCTGTGTTGGGTTTCACTTCCTCGAATTACTCCCTCTTCTACTGAAGAAGTATTTGAAGGAGGAGAAAGCAGGAAGCTGAGGGACTTTTCATATGCTGGACCTCTCCGCACAATCCCGGAGGTCAAGCCAGAGGCCAAAACGGCGCATTCAAGTTTCATTTTTGCGGGGAAAAAAAAAACAAATTTAAGAGGGGGGTGGGGGAGGGGAGCAATTTTCAAACAGCCGGCATAGTTTCAACACGTGCGTTTTAAGGAAGCTGACATGAGACAAAATAAAAGAGGGTGGGTGGTAGCTGCCCTAAAATTTCCCCCAGGCCTAAAAATGTGTGGGAAGTGTCAAAACCCCACCCACAGAAAGTAGCAGGAGTTGTGTGGTGGTTGCAACAGTACCTGGATTTTGGGCCAGCAGCAGAAGCAAAATATATTTGTACCTGCGGGTTCTGGTAGGAGGATGGAAGTCATTTTTATGTGCTTGGATTGAACAGGTGTCTTTTGGCATGTCGTAGGTGGGGGTGAGGGGGCTTGAGAAGGCCCTGCCCCCCTGTGTGTCCATTTTCTACAACAAATGTCTAACAGACCTCTCCTACAGCAGATGCTACATAGCAAAATGCAAATATTCCCTCTGTTCAGCCTTCACAGGCCAAAAGGTGAGTTGTTTTTTTTTTGTTTTTTTATTTAATGAGTTTTATATACCGTCATTCGGAAACGTCAAAATAACTCCATCATAACGGTTTACAAAATAAGGTTACAGGGATAAGGGGGGTTAAACAAGGGATGCAAAGTACAAACTTTGAAAATTGTAAACCGATGTGATATCTCTTTTTGAAATGAACGTCGGTATATAAAAATCGTAAATAAATAAATAAATAAATAAATTAATAAAACTGTTATTAAGCATAGGGGATAACGTGTAAGGATTTAGTTCAGTTTTTTGTTTCATTTCTTATTTATGAAAACCTAGATGTGATGAATTTCATTTATTATTCATGAGGTTGGATTGGAGGGCGATGATGTTGTGGTGTTCATTGGGTGAGTTGGTATGCTTTGTTGAACAACCACGTTTTTAACTCCTTTTTGAAGGTTTTAGGTTTTCTTGAGTTCTGAGCATAGTCGGTAGGGAGTTCCAAAGTTTTGGGCTACCAAGGGAGATTTCTCTTTTTTGGGTTGAGGTGAGTTGATTTGAGTGCGTTGGTGGTGTTTTTAGGACTCCCTTATTTGCTGATGTAAGGTTTCTGCTTGGGGTATGTAGTTGTATGTAGGGGCTTAGCCTGATTATATATATTATTATAGCCTGATTTTTATTATTATTATTATTATTATTAGCCTGATTATATATTATTATAGCCTGATTGTGTGTCCGACCAGAAGGTTTGGAGGCCAGGATGGTGCCGTCCTGATCCAAACAAGCACAGCCCTCACTAACAGAGTGATGAGAAGGACTTAATAATTAAATCTCTTCCAAAACTGTTTCTCTACCCTTTCTCTTGCATGTCCTAATACTCGTCTAGACTCATGTTTGCATGGGACTAGCTTTGCTTTTTTTTAAGGTCAATAAGTTTTTCAGTAAATATTAAGAAATCTCAAAGCAATAACAGAAATTTCATGACTTTTAAGCAGCGTTCTTTCCACCTACATTTTGCCTTTGTAAAAAAAAAAAAAAAAAAAAATTCATGTGACCTACATCTTTATCTGCTCCAGCTTGAAGTCTGCTCTCACTATAGGGTTTTTGGGTATGAATGGTTTTTTTTCCTGTGAGAAGGTCAGGCCTGGCATATGGTTGCGAAGCTCTACTTATTAAAAACGCTGTTGGTGGGAAAGCTAAGTAAAAAAAAGAAATAGGCATAAAATTTAAAAAAGAAATGAATATTTCAGGCAACATAAAACGCTGATGTTTGCTCAGAAGGGAAATTGCAAACGTTTTAGAAGGGGGGTCTTGGAACTGTTTGTAGAAGGCAGGTTTTGTTATCTCTCACTTCGCATTCATCCCCCATACCACTCCCCCCACGACCGCTATCCTCCTCCCCCTGCTGGAAAGTTCTGAAAGTTGAACCAGATGATATCTTTTGCAAACTCCATCCTGAGCATGACACCTAAGAATTTGGTTTTCCTGCCACAGACTAAGCGCATTCCTTCACTGTACACTATTAAACTTCACACTGCCCTCTGTTTAGAAACATGACAGGGACATCTTCTTGCACTTACCAGTTGGGGGGACTGGGACATGATGTGGGCACAGTTCTTCAGGGAGACTGTCGGCCAGTATTAAGTTCCTTCCCAATACATCATGGTATTTGCCATCAGTGCTGCTTGTACCAGAATGCATCAGGATGGGGATGTCAAAAAGCCAAGATAGAACAAAAGTCTCCCTCCAAAATCTGAGCCACATCAACAACCCTGTCACTTGAGCCCGGTAGAATTTTTTTTTTTTTTTTACAGACTACATCCTGATTCTCTGCACGTCACTAAACCAATTCTGAGCATTGCTCCTGGGCAATATAGAGGTGCGTATCGGGTTGGTCATTTTTTTCAGTTCGTGATTCGGTTCGGGTCCCCTGTGGGAAATTTTGGTTTTTCCCGCAGTTCGTGAATTCTTTTTTTCGTGGTTCCCGAATTTCGTGTTAGTGCGCACTAATGGGAGTTAGCGCACACTAACTCCTGTTTGTGCGCCCTAACCATAGTTGGCTAGCGCGCGCAGTAACACGAAATACAAATTTTTCCAAAATTTCAGAAAAATTCCTTTCGTTTAGGATCGCTCCTGAACCATACATTTAAAACGAATGCACGTCTTTAATATCTGGATAGTGTATTGCTACAATCATGTGGCCCAGACAAACAACATCCCAACAGAAACAGTGACATGTAATTCACTTGCATGAAGTGAAACTCTCTTGTACTTACGTGTGGTCAAAAAAAGCATCCTGCTAGTGTGGGAACTGCAGAGCAAAGCTACCTTCTTTGAAACCTAAGACAGTCGTGCTTTGCCTGATTAACATTAGTTTGGAATAAAAGGAGCAAAAAATGTTAGAGCTACAGTATGTAAGTGATTGAGCTTTTTAAACTTCAGGACCTCTGTTAATGTAATGTGCTGACATGAAGGACCTTCAGTGCATTCTAGGAAGAACTTCTGCATTAGATGATGGAAACATCTGATTGGCTATTGTGATGGGCAATAAATCATTCTAAGTGCTTGTTAAAGAATTGTATTATTTTCCAGTCTTCTTATGGTTTTGAATTCATTACTTGTTACTGTAGATGTCAAAATTCATTGTGTAAGTCCATCGGTTGGAGTCAGTGGCTATTAAAATGGTCAGTGCTCTTTGTTCTAAAGCATACGGGGACAGACCTAAAGATCTAAATGTGGATACCCCAGAGGAAAGGCGAGATATGATCAAGCCGTTTAAATATCTCAAAGAATTCCTTGCATAGGAGGCAAGGCCTCTCAACAGAATGGAGACTCTAGAACGAGGGGGGTCATGGGATGAGGAGACTCAGGAGTACTCCCAGGCAATATTTCTTTACAGAGAAGGGTGGTGGATGCATGGCACGGCCATGGAGGTGGAGGTGGGGTGGAGACAAAAATGGTATCTCACTTCAAGAAAGCATAGAATGCATGCAGGGGATCCCTGAGGAAGTGCTGAGAATTGCAAAGCTAGATTAATTAGGCAGATGGTCAGACTAGACATGGCCGTATGGTCTTTTTCTCTGTCATCGTGTTTCTTTGTTTCAGAGCTGCTAAAATGAAAGGCCCATATCCAGATCCCAGCGCACTGGCATCATCTCACTCTGCACAAGCCACGTAATCTTCCTGTACTTCGCTTCATTCCTTCCTCTTTGATTTCTTGTCCCCACCCACCACTTCTCACGTGGTTGTGTTGGTGCAAACATCCTTGCCTCAGAAGGTGAGTTGCTACGCTTGCATTTTAACCATGTTTTTAAGTCTTTTGAAGTCAGAATATGATGGTAACTTATTATCCCAAATCTTTATCTTATCAACCCTATGTTGACATATCAGGCATGCACCATGAACACTGCTGGTCCTTAAATTATAGGGCAGTACAATATATGACTAAGATATCATCCCAGTCACTCCAGAATGCACTAAATCACCCACAGGTAGAATTAAAGAGCAGCAAACTCTACAGCTTCTATTGCCCTTGTCCTTCATCAGATAAGGTTACTACATTCCAGTCATGTTTGTCTTTCTTTTTTTTACATTTCTAGTTAAGCTTTAAACACTGCCTGCCTCATGGAGATGGTCTTATCTTGCCTGTATTTCCTTCTTTACAGATAATATTCCATACACAGTTAATCCTTGCCCATTCCTTGCTGGTTACACAACATAACTCACAAGTGTTGTTTACAAAACAAAGAGCCAGCATTAGCAGAGCTTTACCGCTCTGTGTTCTGTGTTCGTAAGAGAAAGGAGCATTCTCGGTATTGATAATATTAACTTGTGTGCTGTGGGCAACAGGTTAAGAATGACAGCCAGTCATAAGGATGGATTAGAAAGGGAAAGGTTTAGAACAACCGATGCATATCCGTTTGGCGAACACATTTCTGCAGCTTTTCACATGACGGGAAAGGTGCCATTCAAGAGGGCGTCTCTGTAGGTGGAGCAATATTTCCATTCAAGACTCAGTCCAGACACTGTCCCTCTGTAAAGCAAGAAGATTGTTGGTAGTAGCTTGAGCAGAGGGACTAGCCTGGTCAATACAGGTACGGTGCAAAGCTTAGCTTGTGATCAGGCGCGTCACTGAAAGATTCTCACTGATGGGTCTATTGGGTTGCGTTTCCTCTTGATCTGAGTCATCTGGCCATCGCAAGCCACATAAGCAATAGCAGGGTGAAGTCTCTTTGGAAAATGTGACACTCTGGCCAGTCGGGATTGAAAAATGAATGGGTGAATGTGACCTACAAATAACAGTGAAATCAAAGTTGAAAACTCTCGATCTCTCTTTAAGAAGACATCACCTCTTTATTTGACGCAAATATTACCTTTCTTACTGTTCTGTGCAAACTACTTGTAAAGCAAGTATTGGGTGTTGGCTTAAAATTCTTCTCATATCTCAGCAAAGAAGCTCCTCAGACTGTTTAAAACTGTCTTGTGTTTAGCTGGAGGCTCCTAAAAGGGAGATTAAAAGGGTAAGAGATAGTTATAGGGTGCTATGAACTTTTCCATGGGAGAGAGTTGGGAAAAATATTCTTTGACCAAGCAAGAGTGGCTCTGCTCATTCTTCTGACCAGTGAGCATGAGCCTACCCGGGACCATGCACAGAGCAGTCACTTTCTGAGAAGGAGACCTCCCAGGTGCCTGTTCCAGATTGTTCTACATTTTTCACATTACAGTTGTTAGGTTCTCGGGTTAAAATCACTTTCTTATCCATTCAATTACTGCACATGCAAATAGTAAAGTCTCAGAACAATTCTTTCAGGACAACGACCTCGTTATACAGCAGTATCCTATTGTCACAGCCCCTGAAAGAATCTTCCAGAACTTTGCAGTCACTTTTTTCCACTCGGAGGACATAATATTTTTTTTTCATCCTTGTGTCACAGCTCTCCCTCTCTCCCCTAAATATGCCAGAGAAACAGTCCACATCCCTAAAGTAGTGCCTAAGCAGATCCATTATTAATATGTTGTAAATGAACAAAACATTTTGGGTAAGCTGCTTATGTTTTTCAGGATAGGTGTTGATAAAACATAAACACTTTGCAGTTGCTGGAATCTGTAATCTTGTTTTGCGCATGAAGTACTCTTCCATTTGTAAGAGTGCATCTTTGCAGGGGAGTATAATCAGTCATTCCGATTGGCAGAAGGATCCACTCAAATGTGTAAACTCATTTATTTATCCTTAACACAGCCCATATACACTGCCAGGACTATGAAGAATAACATAGTAATAGTATTATCTAATGATAACACAGAAACTAGGACACAGAGAATACAATCAGGTACTTCTAAGCTGCCCGCTGCATGGGTTGACCTTCTAGTAGGTCAGTCAATAAGGTGGGGCTTAAAACTAGCTAGGAGCCAATGATTCCTAACCAGTGTGGCCTACAATATTGAACTATCAGTCTGCGTGAGGAGGGGGGGGAGTTCTGCACACAGGGCAGAGTAACTCAACCTGGTGTGACCTTAACCTACGTTTACCCCACACCCCCACTCAAATGTTCTGACTACTGACAAAGCCTTAATTGCCAGGGCTCACTCAAAAGAGCTCCCGTGCCTGTGCCCAGCCTTTCCGAGTCTACGCGCGCCCCCCCATCTATGAACGGTATGCAGGCAACCGGTTAAAAGGGGAGGTGGAAGGAATACACGCTCTTTAAAAAAATCAATCGGCGTCAGGCTTGAGATGATCTGGAGAGAAGATTGATGACAAGGCTGCAAGGAGCCCCCTTCCCGCTCTCAGCAGAATTTGCACCTGGGGGGGGGGGTGGAAACTGCTGCAGTCACTGCTGCCTCGTCACGCCTCCCAGAAGGGAAAGTTAAACCACCGCCGCTTCTCAATCGCCGGACTTTCTTTCTACTAATACTGAGAAGTGCAGCTGCTAAACCCAAACATTTCTGATTTGCTAATGCTACCCCACTTGACAGGAAGTGAAAACTAGGCTCCGTCCAGCCACTTTCACCTCGATGAGACACCGAAGGCTGCGTGTGTGTGTGTGTGTGTGTGTGTGTGTGTGTGTGTGTGCGTGTGATGCCTGCCACCAGACTCTGAGACTCGGTGCATGGCTGCTTTGCTTTTAATTATCGTCATTATAACCACTGGAAGAAGTATATCTATCACATCTTAGCATGAACATTGGCTTTAATGTTCTTTCTCCTTTTCATGATTCTTCCGATAATATCTATCCCTCCTACCCTCTGACTCTCGCAACCCACATTCTTTTCTGTATCAGCCCAACAACGCGTGCGACTGCCTTTAGCAGGCTATTGTACCGGCTCAAGATCCACTGTCTGGGAGCTCAGCTAAACACAGGGTAAAAGTAAATTTATCTGGCTTAAAGGATTTCCAGAAGATCTCTCTCTTAGACGAGTTTTGAGAGAAGGCAATGCTTTGATAAGCGGTAGGTGCCACTGAGTAGGTCTCTTACAAGCTATGAGGCTGCTAAGAATAATGGACAAGGTGCAGGCCCAAGCACTTAAAATATGACCCTGCTTATTTCCTGCCACGGAGCAAGACCCAGTAACTGTTTACAGCCAGAGTTAATTCGAAGATCACCTGTACACATATTATACGGTTCTTCAAGGTCTGCTCAACCTGGCGATAGACAGCTGTTCACGTTCCCCTCTTTCAGAAGCAAACTCATTATGGCCAAAAAAAATGTTGCCTTTGTCCTGCTGTTGCTCTCCAGAAATGCCCACCACTGTCTATGAATTGCAGTGGGTAAAATATTTTCAGCCTTCTCTTACCAAATGTGCTTCAGGGGACATTACGGAACAGCAACAGGACTACAAGACCCAAGGGGGGTTGAATTCATGGAAGGAGCAACACCGGCTTCAACTGAACTCTTGTTACTGTTTCTTCAACATTCAATCGAGGAGGCTGTTGTAAAGGTTTGTCCTAAGCTAGAGTATTTACACAGCAGTTGTTGTGTTGCCACTCAGCGTGAGTGAGGAAAGACTCCAAGGTGTGATAACATCGAATCATTCAGAAACTCATGGCCTGTAAATGATACTTACACAGAAGCAGAGAGAGCACAGAGCTGCATACAGTGTACAGTCAGAATGCATTTGACTACTTCCACCTAGTGACTGGAGGCAACACTGGCATGCTAGGCTGGACACATGGCACCCCTGCCCCATAAATGACCTACAGTAGCATGTTCAGACATGGGAAGGGGCTGGGGGGGGGGGGGGGGGAAGGTGTCAGTGCTCTCAGGATATGCTCCAGCAGGCGTGCAATGACCCGCGCCTGTAGTAATGACATTGCAACTTTGGGTAAATGCAGCTCAACAGATGTGTTGTTGCGCAACGATGCTCCCCTGGATCTCTGGCACAGATGGTGCTACATTTGCTGGGCTCAGTAAAAGGCTCTGTGCGGGGGCAGGAACCAGATGCCGCTCTGAGGGTGTCTGTAACTCTTCATCAGGGAGCTGATCAACCTGACGGTATTAGATCAGTGCTCAGGGTGGCTGATGCAGCTGGACTCGAGACGCTCATGCACACAACACAGTAATAAAACACAGACAAGTGTGGCGGCAGCCCTAAACTGAACGGTGCAGTTTGAGTATTGAATCTTACCACATGCAGCACATGATAAATTGCAATAGAACAGAAATGCCAATTTAATGAACATAAATATTAAAACGTTCTGTCTCCCTTGTTCTTCTGATAAGTTTGCTCGTTCTAGAGGCAGAGGTGGGTATGCCTGTAGCATGAAAGATGTTCAGAGCAGGTGCCAGATGCATATTTATTTATTTATTTATTTATTTATAACTTTTATATACCGAGGTTCAATTAACAAGATTAATTATCACTTCGGTTACATTACAACCAGCAAAATAACATAGACAAAGTCTTGTTTTACAATGAACAGGGAATAATAACCTGGATAAAACAAAGAAACAGGGAAGAAATAACCTGGAAACATAAAATGGGTGAAGCAAGTATAGAGAATAGGGTTTGTACAACTTGGGCGAAAAGCAAGGAAATTAAATAGGGGAGGACTGTGAAGGCTTTTATTACATCACCTTCATGAATGGTGGTAGCTCTGGAACTGTGTTAGTGGTTTACCTCTTGCGTGAACCATTATCAGTGCATTGAGTTTAATAATGAGTATTCTCAAGGGCCTGAAACTACTACTGACTGCCTCAAGGCTCAGCAGTTTGAGCTATGCTATTTAATACATATTAACACCTCTGTGCAATGGATATAAACTATGGGCCAGATTTTTAAAAGGGTTACGCGCGCTGAGCCTATTTTGCATAGGCTTGGCAGTGCGCGCAGCCCTGGGACATGTGTAAGTCCCGGGGCTTGCAAAAAGGGGTGGTCAGGGGTGTGGCCAGGGGGCATGTGGGCGGTCCGGGGGCATGGCTGAGTGCCCCGACACAGTGGCCTGTGTCAGGGCCTGCTGCGCCGGCACGCGTAAGTTACTACTGCCCGGAGGCAGTAGTAACTGTTCTGATAAAGGTAGGGGGAAGGGTTAGATAGGGCCGGGAGGGGAAGGTGCGGGGGAGTGGAAGGAAAGCGGCCTTGGAGTTTAATTCAAGTTATGAGACTGATCTGTGCTGAAGTTCTTTGCTTTATTAGGAATCACTTAGGCCTAGAATCATCAACATGCTAAAAATAAAGCATAAATATGATGTGATAGTGGCTGCGATAAAAAAGGGTCGTGTTTAGGGAAATAGCTGAATTACCGCATCGCATTGTAAAGAGGCACAACCCATGCTACGTTATCGCATCGCGCGTCATTTTGTGTGTCATGTGTCATTTTACGCATCGTGCATGAAATTGTTTGTTTGTATATTTATTTATTTAATAATTTTTATATACCGAATTTTCATGCGAGCATATCGAATCGGTTTACAGTTGTTAGCGGATATTCATTTAAAAATATTGCATTTCCCGAGGAAGAAAGGAAGTAGATACATAGTTTCATAATGTACGTAAATAAAATGGTAAATTAAAATACTAGGCTAAATAATCTTAAAATGTAATCAATTAGAGAGACAGTATAGTAGGAGTAGAGATAATAAAATAAAAAATATATACATTACCTTGATATAACGTCAGCGGTTTCAGCTCATTGTGTTTACAGTTCTTGGTAGGCTTGTTTAAAAAGCCAAGTTTTAATGCCCTTTTTAAATAGTTTGATATCTGCTTCTAATCGTAATTCCTGTGGAATAAGAGTTCCATAGTTGGGGGTCCAGCAATAGAGATAGTTCTTTCTCTTACATTATTTAGATGCGCAATTTTAGGGGAAGGAATTGGCAACATCCATGTTCCGGTTGATCTGGTAATTCTAGAAGGGATGTGAAAATGAAGTGATGAAGTTAGCCATTCGGATTTTTTCATTGTAGAGGTTTTATGAATTAGGGACAAGATTTTATGCTGGGCCCTGTATTTGACCGGTAGCCAGTGAAGTTCTTTCAATATTGGAGTGATATGTTCGGATCTTCTAGTTCCTGCCAGTAGTCTAGCTGCTGAATATACAGGCTGCTTCTTTGAGGGTGTGTCAAGCATTGGAGTGAGGAGAGTAGGTGAGTTGGTAGTTGAAAGTTGGTTGGAGGTATTTAGCGAGTTCTGAGTGAGGTGTCCTGTTGCTTGTTTCTCATCTGTTTCCCGTTACTTTTGTCTCTTGTCTTGATCTGTGTATGAAATGTTTTGTTAGTTTGTCTAGTTTATCCATCTGTCTTTGTGTATTGAGGAGGAGGAGTGGTGGTGGTGGTAGTGAGGAGTGATGAGGAGCTGGAGAGGATGGAGCGTGAGAGGCATCAGTACAGAGAGAGAGGCGTGAGGAGGATGGAAGGAGGGAGGAGAGGAGGGGAGAAGGTGGGCAAGAGTGATAGTAGGAGTAGGGACAGGTATAGGAGTAGAGATAGGGAGGAGGGAAGGGATAGGAGGATGCAGGAGGGGGGAAGGGGATAGGCTGGTGAGTGTGGGTGTGAGGAGGACAGCAGGCTAGGGATAGAGAGGGCAGAGGGGAGGGACATTGACAGACAGGTGCGGGGGAGGGGGAAGGAGGAGAGTGGGAGTGAGAGTGAGGATAGTGACACCTCTCTGAAAGTAGCAAGCCAATCATCAGGCAGCAGGGCAGCCTCGTCTAAGGGCATTAAAGTTCAGCATGGAGGACAATGCTGGTTGCCTGAGTCCTAGAGAACTACAGTCTGCTCTTCGGGAACCGGGCTGCAATGACATCCAGGGCAGCCAAGAGACAGATATGGCGCATCATTGCCCAAATATTGTCAGGGGAGTTAGATCCACGCTCGGTGTATAGTACAGAAAAAGGAGGAGTGCAGAGAATTCTGAGTCCTTCAGTTTTCCAAAGGTTGTATTTATTTTTATCATTCAAAAATACACAGATTTTTATTTCAAAAGAACTCCTGAGGTTCAAGACAATTCTAAAACAGCAACTCAAAATATCCCCCAGGCACTGAAATATCCATAACAGCGCATAATCAATTGTCCTTCTATCCCTCCTGACGCCTTCCTCAGCGAAACACGGTGTCCGTGTTGGGGGACATTTTGAGTTGCTGTTTTAGAATTGTCTTGAACCTCCTGATGCTGCTTGCTTCTTATGCCCTCTTTTTTGCTCTGCCCCTAGTCCTGTCACCTTGATGAGTGTCTCTTCTCATCATGTCTCATCTTCTAGTTCCTGCTGCTGGTGTCTTCTTCTCATCATGTCTCATCTTCTGATCCTACTGCTAGTGTCTGTTCTCATCATGACTCATCTTCTGGTCCTAATTCTGGTGTCCTCGTCTCATCATATCTCATCTCCTGGTCCTACTGCTGGTGTCTCTTCTCATCATGACTCATATTCTGGATCTGATTTTGGTTCTCCTCTCTCCTCATCCTGCTACTTGCTCCATGCTGCTGTATCATCTCAAGGGACTCCTGTTTTCCATGCTGCTGTATCATCTGAAGGGACTCCTGCCTCCATGCTGCGCTCTTCAGTCTGGGTCCTGCTGCCTCCATGCTGTGCCTCTCCAGTCTGGGTCCTGCTGCCTTACTACTTGAACTTTGCCACCGTGGCCCTTAGGCTGTCACCCCTTTTGAGTGAACTCTTTCAACATGAACTGTCGGTCTTCTACTTGAACTTTGCTGCTGTGGCCCTTAGACTATCCCCCTCTTTGAGTGTACTTTTTTTGGCCCTTAGCCTGTCGTCGTCCGTGCCCCCCCCCACACACACACACTGAGTGCATTCTTTCAACATGAATTGTCTGGGCCTTCTACTGCCATCATATAGCTGTGCTGGTATCAACTCTTAACATTAGACCTGTACTGGTAGCTATTGGGTTGCCACTTCCCTTTCTATGACCTTTGCTATAAATCTTGAATTTGCAAAAGGATAAGATGCTAATACTGTATATGTACAGTTCTACACTAAATGTGCTTATTTAGTTACAATGTCCATGTGCTATTGATCTCTTGTTCTTGATGAATGTGATTACCAAAGACCTTGATTTGCTTAGATTCTGTTGACTACAATTGGTTAATAAACTAGTCACATATATTGAAACAACTTTCTGGTTGTGTCTTTTCATTGTGTGTATCACTAGGACAAAGGTTTGGGAACCCATATGACCTTACATGCAAGAGTTCCATTGGCCACTGCACCCTAGGCACATAGCTTACATGTAAGACCATATGGCCTAGACCTTTAAATAGAAAGCTCATTGTATGCTCCAAAAGAAGACAGCAAGAGCAAACCTGGAACCTCCTTACTGTGGAAGCTTCACAATTTGCCTCCTGTTGCCTTCTCCAGAGGGCAAAGTCTTAGGTACATGGGCAAATGTATGTGAGATGGCCCTATCTAGCTAGTGTTCACCTCCATACACTGTCCAGTAGAAGAGGTTGTAGAAATGCTTGACTAGAGGTGCTATAAGCTATGTCTTTATTTTGTTGGTGACCAATAGGTTATATAGCTATGCAAATGTCATAATGCAGCTATAACAATCCATTGGCCTCTTCCATTGTGAAGATCTATCACCCCGACCAAACAATGGGCCTTCTCTCTGGGTCTCATCACATAACTCTTTAGTTAGAGGCATACTTGAAAAGTGCCTAAAGCCCTAAGTCTTGTTCATCTCTAGAGAGGCAAAATATGTAGTTGCAGGAGCCAGAGCCAGAGAGTACATAGTAAACAGGTAATTCTTGTATGTTGTTAAGGTGAAGTGACACTAATCACGCCACAACATGTCAATGGGCCCCTTACTAGTGTCCTGACTCCACTTAAAAGGCAATAAAACCAAACCTTTTTAGGTGTCACACCACAAACTTCATGAAATCTATTTGCAGCTTGCTCTAACAGCATGTCATCTGCTGTGAAACAACTGAGGAAGAGTCAGGGAGTTGTGTAAGAGAGATAATCCCAAGAGCAGCCAGCAATGAGACCTGCTTTTGCTTGGGACCAGGCAGACTTCAACAGACTGGCTGCCACCCCTGTACTGGTTTGGATTGTGGAACTGTATCTATCTATTATCTAAGGTTGATCTATGTGTGAGATAATCCTTAGCTAACAGGTAGTCCTCAGCCTATGTGCTTTAAGGGTAGCCACAGATAGGATAAGGGCTATAACTGCTACTACCAATTGGAACATACAAACTACTCTGCCTATTTTCTATGTACCTACATAAAGTAGTACAACAGGACAAGCCCTGAGCTGCACCAACCAAGGGCCTTGCTGTGCCCTAACATTGCTATATTTCCCCATGGCTACCTGTGACATGGTTATCAGCTTCTAACACAGCTTTGCCTTGGGTTCAATGAGGTGAACCTTTCCTTAGGTGTCATGTGGGTGCTATTGTGGTCATCACTAAATAAATATACTCTGAGGTATAAATTTCGGAGGTGACTTTCAACTACAAATGAAGGAAGGAAAACATCATATTCCCAATCCAGCCTTCAGAGAATCATACCAGCATCCTTGTCTAACCTTCCCAAGCAGCTAATATAACCAATGTGACTGCCCAAGGACCAAGCCCCTTACCTGCTGTACTTGGGAGTTCACAGTTTGCTTAGCTAGGTGTAGCAGGGCCCAAGACGTGTATGATGGTATGCAACCCTAGTGAGATATGCTAGCTTGCAATGACCTGTGAGAAATTTGGGATTACAACCTTTGACATGTGCTTTCCAAAATGCTATAAGTGAAGTGCTGCTTGGTGAGCACTCTGATGTCAGCACTGCCTCAGATACAGCACAGGCTTGTTGTCACCTGTGTCTTTGCAGGCCCATGTGATACCATGCATCCAATGTACATGTGGATATCTTAAGATGCACTTTAAGCAGCTGAGGTACTAGTGATTTTTATGACTTCTAGAGCACTTGGCTCCCTGTCCTAGGCCTTACTGGAATTCCCTCATACCTAGCCCACTATCTTGCCAACATGATAGGGGCTAGGATAGGGTCCAAGGCGTAACCAAGGCAAGCAAGAAGGCGCCAGCTATGGCAACCTCTGTACACTGTGTTGCCAGTCCTACATGAAGGCTATGGCGAGATGTTACTCTTATGGACTGGCAATCTCTATGAAAAGATTAGGCCAGCCACATCTCATTGGTGTTAGGCTTATTTAGTGTGTACATTTTCTACTACAGTCTCTTGCACATATTGACTAAGTGGTCTAACTAGGCCTAAGTGGTTGCTGTGACACACTGACCCAGACAGAGGACCAGACAGTGATACAAGAAAGATGGAGATTCTGCTGGGTTCTAATCCATGGAAGGGGAAGGAGTAAATGAGGACTATCAGGCAAAGTAGCAATGGATGCTGCTTTGCCGAATCTGACTGCCAGTCTATGTGGTCTTCCAGGCTTTTGCGGGGAGACATGGGGGATCCTGGGGTAGATTGGGAATGACAGCTACTGGGAGACCATGAGTTAATGCCAGATTATGGAATACACAGCAGAGCAGTACTATCTCAGTGACTCTGGGTGGGGCGTACATTAAAGTTCCTCCTGATTTGTCCAAATAGCAAAATCTATTTTTGAGAACACCAAAGGTGTGTTCTATGATACAGGGGGTAGAACATAAGGCCTCATTGTTCCTCATCTCCACTGGCATGTTTGGAATAGAGACTGGAAATATTTCTTCACGGAGTGGGTGGTAGATGCCTGGATTGCCCTTCCACAGGAGGTAGTGAAGATAAAAACAGTGAAGGAATTCAAAAGGGCATGGGATAAACACTGTGGATCCTTAAAAGCTAGAGGATGGAAATGAAGAAATTAGTGCCTGGGGGTAACTTGCCGGTGCGGCGGTTTCTACCCATAATCAACAAGCCTTCATACTGTTGATGCGGATCCATCGTTGCTCCCTGCTTCAACGGCAGGGGGAAAAGAGGAGGGTGAGAATTGGAATAGGACAGCAGTCAACGGGGACCCTGACTTTTATGGTCTGGGGAAACAAATAAACATGGGGGGTAACTTGCTGATGTGACTGTTACTACCATTGACCAATGAGCCTGATACTACCATTGACCAATGACCAATGCAGCTCCAGCATTGCTCTCTGCTTCAACAGCAAGAGATAATATGGATTTGGACTCAAGACAGCGATAAACAAGGGCCCTGACTTTTACAGTCTGAGAAACTGATAAGTATAGGGGTTACCTGTACAGCATGGTGGGTGCTGTCGTGGGCTTTCTGGACAGACTGTTTGGTCTTTTTCTGCCATCATTTCTATGGTGGGGAAGCATGTCCTGCAACCATATTCTGAATCTCCTGCTGGAAATAGAGAAGGGTTGCGTCATTCACACTACCCTGACTTTGTGATCTCGCTGCCAACACACAGCATGCTATCAGATGTTAGAAGCTAGGCTCTAGCCTGGCAGGAGCCTTAAAAGGCTATTGGCAAGCCCTAGGTCCGTGCCACCTTTCACTATGACACAATATGCACGCTCTAGTATATGCTCATGCTGCATCAGATCTTTCTGAATGGGAAACAGCTTCTGGGGTTCCTACACAATGTGTCCATGTCACTCACCACCAGGCTCTCGGGAGACATTTCTTGTACTCCTCTAACACTGAAACTGAACATCACAGCTGCCACAAATTTCATGGCAGAAAGATTGCAGCCTTGTGGTATGATTTGTGCATGTCCCTGGCTGTTCTGCAATCTGACATGACACAGTGACTCTGATAGGGCCAAAAGGCACAAGCCCCAGCTTCTCTTTAACCTGTGTGATGGTCATGACTAACTGTGGCCGACATCCTGCTTGACAGATCACTAACAGGGCACACCTGACCTGGGAGTCCCTGCACTGTGGACACCAAATGGGTTTGATTTACAAGTTGCACGAAAACAGTCCAATCAAAGTACATACGATACAATAATAGAATACAAAAATGTGTGCAACTATTAAGCAACAATAACATTTAAAAGGAAGGACCATCACACCACCCTGCGGTATTTGAACTGAACTTAAGTTTGATAATTATATCGACAAGTGACACATATAATCATCGGTCCTAGGATAGTGAGTGTCCATGGAAAAATCAATTTTTAAAGTTTTTTTGAAACACTAAATATTTATAAAAATGTCATTCAGTAGATCAAAGTACAAAAGAGCTGAAAGGCATACTTCCCTTCAAGACGTTCAATGTGAACAAGCCTGACAGGATATCATGTTTCGTAGTAAACTGCTTCAGGGGCTCCCAATATAAATTCTTTACTGAGATATAGGTAGAGGAGTCTTAGACGCTGGGATATCTCAAACGTGTCAGAGGTTTAACAACACCTCCAAATGGGAGGATTTGATAAGCCACGAGCTTAAAGTAAACCAGTAGGAAGTTATGTAGTCCCTGGTCACACAGAGCTTTGTGGCAAGGGTATTGTTTGGGAATGCAACATTAGCAGGCCGCTCTGGCATGGAGAGAGAAAACCAGGCCTTGGCTCGCTGGCTTGTTGACCTAACCTTACAAGCCACTTGTCATGTCACCTCTACCGTCAAATCCCTGTCAGCCCCCTCTGTCATTGCCATTTGCTGGAAACACATAGCCAGAGAGGGACTAGAGAAAGAAGCATCAGTCTTATCGTGAACCAACTGTCACTGGAGGATGAGTTCAAACTTTCAACCAGGGCTGATTGCCTTGGTATAAAGGAATTGTACCTTGTGACCATGTCAAGGATGTACAGTTGAGCACCACAGACCACTTGCACACTGATGGAGTGGTAAACCTTTCTGTTGCAGTAGATCTCCCCTCTTCGGCGGGGTAGGTTGATGACCACGTGGGTGCAGTCGATGGCTCCCAGAACATTTGGAAAGCTGGCAATAGCATAAAACCCTCTCTTCAATTCCAGCAAGTCCTACCTTTCACGAGAGAAAGCTAGGTACCAATTACTGCAGGCACATACAGCTGTTATAACCTGGCCCAAGCAGCGGGAAAACTAGACGGTCTGTTATGGTTTGTGGGGTTTCATGGACCCTTGGCCCCAGGTGAGAGTTGTTACCACCTGTGGGGAGGCGAGGTCAGGTGCAGCAGGAGCTCTAGGAGAGAGCCTGTGGGGAGGTCCTGAGGAGCGTTTCGGAAAGGCTGCGCATGATGTGCAAAACAGTGCACCCTAAAACGATAGGAGAAGAATTTTGTGGGGGTTTTCCATCATTTCAGTTTGGAAACGACATGAATCGACAATGTTGTTGGCATTGTCTATGTTGATTCAAAAAAAAATGCAAATGCCTAGTAAGCAGGTGTTTACCTGTATAATAAGCATATTTAAGAAGCGTCCCCTGTGCAGGTAAAAATTTGTGAACAGTTAGCTGCTTTTACCCATGGGGACAACGGGGGTCCACATTAGGTGGGAGAAGAAACCTATGCATAAGGAGTTTCCATGGGCACTTCTTAAAAATGTCCTCCTTAACTGAGCTTTCTTCAGTCAGTCAGGCACTTAAACTGGCAGGTGCTTAGGATTAACAGTATCCAAAGGGAGAATCAGAAGCAGGGTAATGCACATATACCTTCATCGGTGGAAGCCCTGCCTAACTGACACGTTGGAGGTAGGAAAAGACGTTTTCCTCAGTGAAGTAAATCAGGCTTTGTACAATACCTGAGAACTGAGAGAGAGAGAGAGAGAGTGATGGGCGGACAAAGAGAAAATAGAGAGTGAATGAGGAAGGAAAAAAGAGGTGAGCTGGAGAACTGGCACACAGGGAGGATACTTCCTTTGACATCGCCACCCCCCCCCCCCCCATGTATAATTTTAAAATTTCTTATTGATCAGATATTTCAAAACTGCAGACACATCAAGTAACACCCAATAATTAAAACTAAAAAGGATTTAAAAATCTCCCACTTTCCATATCTGTGATCCTAATATTGTCGTAGACTGGGGGCACGCTCGCACACACACACAATATGCACCCTCTCTCACACACACACACACATGCTCCCTCTCTCTACTGCACATACACATACCCTCATACAGGCTCCCTCACTCTCTCATACATAACATCCTCTCATATAGGGTCCCTCTCTACTGCTCATACACACCCACACACGCTCCCTCCCTCTCACACACATGCTCCCTCTCTCTAGTGCACATACACACACCCTCATATAGGCTCCCTCACTCTCTCGCACACCACATCCCCTCATACAGGCTCCCTCATCTCTCGCACTCACACACACCCTCATACAGGCTCCTCACTCTCTCGCACACACACACATCCCCTCATACAGGGCCCTCTCTCTTGCATACACACCCACACAAACTCCCTTTCTCTCTCACACATACATCCTCACACAGCCTCCCTCTTTCCCTTCCTCTCTCACACACATGCTCACTCTCTCTAGTGCACATACACAAACCCTCATACAGGCTCCCTCACTCTCTTGCACACACACAATCCCCTCATACAGGGCCCTCTCTCTTGCATACACACCCACACATGCTCCCTTTCTCTCTCACACATACATCCTCACACAGGCTACCTATGCCTCTCTCTCACGCACCCCTTCACACAGGCTCCATCTCACACATACACAATCCCTTCACAAAGGCTCTGTCTCACACATACACAATCCCTTCACACAAGCCAGCACCCTCACATACACACGATCCCTTTTTCATACACACGAGCTCCCAATCTCTCACACACATACACACTCCTTCACAATCTCATAGAAGCTCCCTCTCTCTCACACCCACACTCAAGCAACCCCTCCCCAGTCTCTCACCTCCCATGCTCTCACACCCCCTGCTCATCCCCCTCTCTCACCCTCCCCTCTTTCACACTCCCTCCCCTCCCCTCCCACACCCCCTCCCCTTTCTCACACACACATATTCACTTCTCAGCGGGGCCTTCATCTTCGCCGCGAGCAGAGCATGTCCCGCAACACACGGGGGCCTTCATCTTCACCACGAACGGCACGCCAGGGCCTTCATCTTCGCGGGCTCTTTTCGCGGCATGCCAGGGTGTCCTCTGCCATTTTCTATGCAGAATTTGGCAATTCGCAAATTCTAATAGTGCAGAATTCCCCCAGGACTAATGAGTATGTGTGTGTGAAAGAGATAGAGGAAGCGTGCGTGCGTGTGTGTGTGTGTGTGAAAGAGATAGAGGAAGCGTGCGTGTATGTGTGTGTGGGTGAGAGAGAGAGACAGACGCACACACTTCCACTGTGTCTCACAGCACAGACACGCTTCCTCCATCTCTCACCCACACACATGCTTCCTCTCTCTCACACACACCAACACTCACTCATTTACACACACAAACCATGCAGACAAAAACTGAACTGAAAACCACAACAAGCCAGATTCTGTATGCAGTGCAATAATGGAAAAGCAGAGCATCACTCTTCCTCAAAACAACACAATGAAGAAATATAAATCAATCAGAAAAATATACATATCAAAACAGCTGATGAATAGAATTACCAAACACTAATAAAATATTTCAAAATAATAGACACATCACATCTAATAATTAAAACTAACAAGGATAAAAAAAAAATCTCTCGCTCTGGAGATTTTCAGCTAGTATTTATCAGAAATAACTCTGTGTATGGGAGGGCACCTGGTAAGTTTAAAGCACTGTATGGCGTACATGCAGCCTGTCCTTCACAGAGCAGAGCTCTTCTCCCCATGCTGTAACTTGCTGAATTTCAGCACAGGAAGTTCCATCTACCAGGGGGAAAAAAAAGCTTGAGAAATCAGGTGCAGTGATAACAAAAGGTCAAGATTACCTGTGCCTCTGTGTTTTTCTGCAGAAGTGGCAGAACAGGTTAGGCACGGGGAAGAGGAGTGCATTAGAGCTGTATTTGGTAACCTAGAAACACACGAAGCTACTAGAAAACAGCAAATAGGAGCAAACCTAATAAAACTGGATGGTCAGGTCAGAAAGCAGCCAACGGCCCTGCCCGTTCACTGACCATGTCTGAAAGCATAGTTTCAAAGCCAGCGATAAATATGAGATGCGGCACAAGCCTTCCTATACAGCTCCTATCCTTTCAACAACAGCTATAAATACCAGTGTGTTTTGACATGTTTATGACATTGCAACATCCTGCTGGCATTGCCCTTCTACTGTCATTGGTAATGTGTTGGAATGTGGCTCTGGTGGCCACCACCCTGAGGTGTGGCTGGCAGGTGTGTTACCTAGGCGCCAAGTTCTAGGATGATTGGCAGCAGAAGCTTGGCATTTGCTTTCCCATCTTCCCAGATACCAATTTCCTTTCACTTAACTTGTTTTGAGACGTTGACTTCCTGTTAGGCGCTTTGTGTATACTGTAATAATTATTTGGTATTTAACTCCTGCTCATGGTTGGAGAAGATTCCAAGAGTCTTCATTTATAGCTCTTGTGGATACAAAAATTGTAAGCAAGTCAGTTAAGATTATCATTGGCCCCCTATATAGTTCTGGGGTTTACATGCAAGTAAGCTTACTCAGGTTTTTACATAGATTTGTCAATAAGCTCTTTGTAGCAGGGACTCTGATGATCTCTCGTCCTTCTTCCTGGTATCCTGGCCTTCCCATGTTAGTGCATCTTAATTTTGCTTCCTGGATTTCTTTATTTATTAGGAGAATAAGAAGTAACATGCCTGATCTGACCAAAGTCCCTCGAGCTCAGCATACTGTCTCTGACAATGGCCAATCCGGGTCACAAGCACTCGGGCAGATCCCAAATAATTGATCTATTTCATTCCCAGAGTTAAGCGCTGGCTTTCTCAAATTTTCCGGCTCCTTCCTCTCCAACATGTTGCCCAGTTTCCAAAAAAATTAACGCCCTCTTCCCTGCACCATTGTCTCATCCACACATTCAAACTCTGGAGCTCTACCTCCCTCTGGGGTCTTATGCATAGAACAAGGAGCATTTCAGAGAATGCTACCCTTGAGGTTCTGGATTTCAACTTTCTACCTAAAATCCTACATTTGGCTTCCAGAACCTCCCTCCCACACCTTCCTATGTCATTAGTGCCCACATGTATCATGACAGATGGCTACTCTCCAGCATTATCTAAAATCCTATTTGTGATGCATGAGGTCCATCACCTTCACACCAGGAAGGCAAATTACCAAGTGATCCTCATGTCCACCAGCCATCCAGCTACCTATATTCCTAATGACCAAATCACCAGCTATGATGGCCAATCTAACCCTTCCCTCCTGGGCACTACCCTGGGAGACAGATCCTTGGTGCAACAGGACAATGCATCACCTGGAGAGCATGTCCTACATACAGGATCACTTCCTGCTACATCAAGTTGATGTTCTCCATTCAGATGACCTTGTTCTTTCAAAACAGCATAGGGGCTTCCAGACTAGAGTTGGATCTTAGTTACTATGACCCTGAAGCTCTCCTCTACAGTATATACCTCTCTGCCTCAGCTCCTCCAGATCTGCCACTCTAGCCTCCAGAGATCAGACTCTTCTCTAAGAGCCAGGAGCTCTTTCTACCAGGCACACATATACAACCTTTCATCAGCTGATAAATAATCATACACATGGCACTAGGTGCAAAAGACTAGAAAGCCCCCATCTTACTGCTGGACTACTGTCTGCATCTTAATATTGTTGTGTTCTTAATTAATTATGGTTGCTAAGGGAGCAGGGATGTATAAACTAAAGTTCTTTAAATTTATGTTGGGTATTTAATGTTAATTTGATAAAGGTCTGCAAGGGGACAATTAATCTATTGGTAAAGACTGGATCACTCCTTTATTTTAGATAAATCTTTGATTTTTGGTGTGAAAATATTTCTTGTCCTCTTAAATGGAATAAGTCTATAAACCAAAGAATCTGCTTAGGGCTGGGTGAGAGTTGGAGTGGGTGGGGAGGGAAAGAAAGACACACTTAGAATTCCCTAACTTTATTTCCTTTTTAAAAGGCACGTACACTTAGAATTCCCCACCTTTCTTTTCTTTATAAAACGGAAACACAATTAGAATTCCCCACCTTTCTTCTCTTTATAAAAGGGAAACACAGAATTCCCTACCTTTCTTTTCTTTATAAAAGGGAAGGACAGAGTTTCCTAACTTTACTTTTTCAAAAGGCACACACACTTAGAAATCTCTAACTTTATTTTTATCAGGCACATATACTTAACCTACCTTTGTCTTTAATTAAGGCACACACACCTAGAATTCCCTAACTTTCTGTACTATCTTTCAGGCACACAGAATTACCTAGCTTTCTTTTATTTCTAACAGACAAACATATTTAGAATTACCTACCTTCCTTTTCTTTTTATCTGCAGACACACTTAGAATTAATAAACTTTCTTTTCTTTTTATCAGGCAAACACACTTAAGGGCCGATGCAATAAAGTCGCGTAGAAAGCGGGTGCTGAACAGTCAGCGCCCACTCTCTTAATGCGCCCCAGGCGCCCCCAAGGGGGGGGCACCATGCAATATTTAAGTTAGGAGGTCATGTTAGCAAGGAGGCACTAGCGCATCCTTGCTAACACGAACCAAAACGGTTTTCGTAACCCAGGAAAATCTGCCCCTGCGCACGCCCCGGGACGCGCGTATGTCCCGGGGCTTGCAAAAAGGGGCGTTCTGGGGGCAGGGCCATGGGCGGGAAGCCAGCCCGGGGGCGGCCGGAACAGCCACCATGCCATGGCGCACCGGCAGCCGGCTGGCACGCGCAAGTTACGCCTGCCTACAGGCAGGTGTAGCTTTCGAGATAAAGGTCAGGAGGGGGTTTTAGTTAGGGCTGGGGGGGCGGGTTAGATAGGGGAAGGGAGGGGAAGATGGAGGGGGCGGAAGGAAAGTTCCCTCCGAGGCCGTTCCGATTTCAGAGCGGCCTCGGAGGGAACGGGGAAAGCCATCGGGGCTCCCCTAGGGTTCGGCGCACGCAAGGTGCACAAGTGTGCACCCCCTTGTGTGCGCCGACCCTGGATTTTATAACATGCGCACAGAGCCGTGCGCATGTTATAAAATCGGGGGTAGATTTGTTCGCGCCGGGTTGCGCGAAAAAATCTACTCCCTCGTGCTGTTTTTAAAATCTGGCCCAGAGGCTTCCAGGAAAAGTAAAAAGTCATGGGATAGGTGGCGATGTCCTTTCATGCATTACAAACTGGCTAAAAGACAGAAAACAGAGAGTAGGATTAAATGGACAATTTTCTCAGTGGAAGGGAGTGGGCAGTGGAGTGCCTCAGGGATCTGTATTAGGGCCCTTACTTTTCAATATATTTATAAATGATATGGAAAGAAATACGACGAGTGAGGTCATCAAATTTGCAGATGATACAAAATTGTTCAGAGTAGTTAAATCACAAGCAGATTGTGATAAATTGCAGGAAGACCTTGTGAGACTGGAAAATTGGGCATCCAAATGGCAGATGAATTTTAACATGGATAAGTGCAAGGTGATGCAAATAGGGAAAAATAACCCATGCTATAGTTACACAATGTTACGTTCCATATTAGGTGCTACCACCCAAGAAAGAGATCTAGGTGTCATAGTGGATAACACATTGAAATCATCGGTTCAGTGTGCTGCGGCAGTCAAAAAAGCAAACAGAATGTTGGGAATTATTAGAAAGGGAATGGTGAATAAAACGGAAAATGTCATAATGCCTCTGCATCGCTCCATGGTGAGACCACACCTTGAATACTGTATACAATTCTGGTCGCCGCATCTCAAAAAGATATAATTGCGATGGAGAAGGTACAGAGAAGAGAGACCAAAATGATAAGGGGAATGGAACAGCTCCCCTATGAGGAAAGACTGAAGAGGTTAGGACTTTTCAGCTTGGAGAAGAGATGGCTGAGGGGGATATGATAGAGGTGTTTAAAATCATGAGAGGTCTAGAATGGGTAGATGTGAATCGGTTATTTACTCTTTTGGATAATAGAAGGACTAGGGGGCACTCCATGAAGTTAGCATGTGGCACATTTAAAACTAATCGGAGAAAGTTCTTTTTCACTCAACGCACAATTAAACTCTGGAATTTGTTGCCAGAGGATGTGGTTAGTGCAGTTAGTGTATCTGGGTTTAAAAAAGGATTGGATAAGTTGTTGGAGGAGAAGTCCATTACCTGCTATTAATTAACTTGACTTAGAAAATAGCCACTGCTATTACTTGCAACAGTAGCATGGAATAGACTTAGATTTTGGGTACTTGCCAGGTTCTTATGGCCTGGATTGGCCACTGTTGGAAACAGGATGCTGGGCTTGATGGACCTTTGGTCTGACCCAGTATGGCATGTTCTTATGTTCTTACCATGCCTTTACTCTTTTTCGGAACAGGTTAACATCCCTTTCAGCTCTCAGAACTGCTGGTAATACATTCCATAATTTGGGATCAAAATAATAAAATGCTCTGGCACACATGCAGTGCAATTTTCCAATTAGCCGGCCTCCTCTGATGAATTTGCTTCAACCTCTGCTGGCTCTCACCTCCTCTAATTTACCTCCCATTTTACCAGCTTTGCTTGGATAAAGATGATCCCACGGCGGAGAAGTACATAAGATCATATCTCCCTTCATACACTATTACAAGCCCTTTGGTTTGTCCAGTTGTCAATTATCACTCTTTTTGTGACACCCATGAAATCCATGGCTCTCTCCGCTGGGTCCTGAGAATGTGGCTCCTCAGCACTCTCTGTCCTGGGCTAGCACAAGGAACAGGCCCAGGAGTGAAAAGCAGGTCTCTGGCGTGGCAGCAGGCTAGCTCCGAAGACTTTAAAAAATGTATGACGAGACAAGCATGCGATCCAGCATGTAGGTCCTGCAACGTGATACTCTGAAACCCAGATCCTCAGGCTTCACAGGCGCGCGCATGTGTGCATTTGGAGTGCCCTCAGTGACTCTTGTACAGCACAGAATGTTTACAGTAACCCAGGACAGAGCGGAGCTTAGGACTTCACTTCCAAGAGGAGCAGAAGGGGCTCTCTGAGATACGGCACTTCTAAGGAGCAGCATGGACTGAGTATCAGTGACCCTAGCTAACACAGGAAGGAATCCTGTGGGGGAAAGCCATCAAAAGCCAACAGCAAAAGCTCTATAAACCTTTCTGCTTTTCTGTTAGCGGCCCATAAAAGACTGGTATTTGAGCCTGCCGCTTTAGACTCATTGGTAATGTGGTGATGATTTCCAAAACATCCACTTCTTTCCCACACTGGCATACACATGTGCCTCCTCCGTGCATCATATATCTATTGCCTTCCTTAAAAGCACGCAGCGCTCTTGTGTTTCACTATGGGTTGAGTGACGTTTCCCTATTGATCGCTTGTCCCCTTGCGGGAAGGGCAGAAGGAGGCTGGAATTGTATCCCATCACAGAGGTGAAAACCATGAAGCAGCCACTAACTGCCACCTCTCAACCTGAGATCTCAGGTTTCTTGGCCACCTGAGTTCTGCTCATGTCAGGCTGTAACATAACATGGGTAAGCAACAGATGGCCGACGCCTTCCCCCCCCCCCCCCCCCTCCCTACCGAGGTGAGTAACAAGCTGTACTGTGACCTTGAGCAGTAGATTATATGACCCCTGGCTAAAAATAGGCATGGTTAGCTCTCACATTCCAACCTCTTGCTTTTAGACGCATGAATTAAAGAAACATTGCACTATTCAAAAGAAGAAAAAAACAAAACCAACTCAAAGCCTATCAATTGGCAATTTCCCCCATCAGCCACTTGTCTAGCCGTAGCCATTCAGGCACTTCAGCAATGACCCCTAGTTTCCCCTTTGGTCTGTGTCTTTGTTGATATTCAGCCACACTTGCTTGCGAGGCATCCACATCATAGTTTGCCCTGATCAAGGGAGACTGGGCACCTTGTATGAATAGTCAGTGCGAGCCTGCAGGTAAACATCAAATGGATAACCACCCACCCACCCCCAGGCTTTGTTAGGACCCATACACAGCTCCATGGTTGCAGATCTTCTAGATTTCTGTTGGGAACGTTTGCCATGTGGCCAATAATTCATTTTGTCATCGGCATTAGTAAGTTTCTGTCCATTGAGGAGTGCCGCGAGAGGAACAGGTCTGGAAAAGCGATTAAACAGGGTCTGGCATCGGAATTCTTTTCACTTTGTCTGCAGACTGCTACACCAGCCTTTTCAACTCTGCTAAGCACCTATGTTGACGGAAGCAAAGCTGCATATTTTCTGAAGGCCCTGATTGTGCAGGGACATCATCAACTTCATTTGTGACTCCCACGAGGACAATGGGGTGCTGCTAGTACTCCCCTTGTTAGGGAGGTTTAATGAACTTGAATGCACTTAGTAATTCTGCGTATCTCGGCTACGTTAGATCTCTCTACACTTGGATAACGGAAATCCTTGACCTGAACTCTATTGAAAATAAAAGGCTTGCAAATCCCAGCCATAAAATCCCAGTTGATTTGAAAACTGACCATTTGGCACACCTAGCAAAGCAGCCTGTAGGATGTCCTTCATGATGGCAAGATGAAATGGGACCAATGTCTTCCTCGCTCTGATTTATTTGGGGTTGCTCTCATGCTTTTGAATATGATATCAGTGAAAAAATGATTCCATGGTTCATGACTCATGAGTTACATAGGAAAATATTTCATCACCAATATGGGGGTGGATGAATGAAATAATCACCCAGTGATGACGGTGGAGACTATGAAATCCTGGGATAAGCACAGACAGTGGTTCCATAATCCATAGTTGAAAGGAAGATAAATCCAGAGATTGTGAATCCTTGGATTTGCAGCCCTGGTGGAAATGCCCCCCCCCCCCCGGAGAA
Source organism: Rhinatrema bivittatum (assembly GCF_901001135.1). Classification (NCBI taxonomy): domain Eukaryota; kingdom Metazoa; phylum Chordata; class Amphibia; order Gymnophiona; family Rhinatrematidae; genus Rhinatrema; species Rhinatrema bivittatum. The sequence goes on from NC_042623.1 coordinate 187,824,005, forward strand.
TGTCGTGATCCTGTTCCCGAGAGAGATCTTCAGAGTTTCAGTGAAGTCTCGGGGTGTGAAGCAGCGTTGTGCAGCCAGGTTTCCAGAAACACAGCAGGGGAGGGCATGCCCAGCTCCTGGTGAGGTCGTGAGTTCCTGGGAAGAAGATGAATCACCCCCAACTGTTAGAGATGTTCAGCTTGGCGAGGCCATGGAAGAGTGAGTCAAAAAGGGGGAATCCTCCTAACACACGCACTGAGTAAACTCGGATCTCATTACAAGCTCCTCTATGTGAGTGCAAAGCCCCGGTGGGGAGAAAGAGGAAAAGTTGCTAAAGGTTCTCAAAGAAGGTAAAGGCATAGGCCGCGCACTCTTAAAATCCTCGGGCCAGTTCTGATTGAAGCTATTTGGTGACGTATTCAAGCAACTTCAGGGATCTCAGAGCCTGAGCTGTGAAAGGCTCAGCCCAGATTTGGGAGAACACTCCAGAAGTACCCGTGGAGCCCTGCAGCATGTAAAATAACTTTTCCTGCAAACAAACATCAGACAACCGTTGGGGGTCACGGGGGTTGGAGTTGTCATCTACAATTTCAGGTCCAGACTAAAGAGAAACTGCATTTCCAGAGAAACGAATACTCACCCTTACTTCTGAGAGCTTTTACCCACCCACCGCTCACTACGCCACTTGGTTGACTGTAAGATAACCCTAAGATGATTCAAGACATTTCCCCTGAAGTCCAGTTACCCTTGTGAGTTAGGTAGACATATCACACAGGAACACGCAATGCCCAGATGAACCAGGTAGACGTTTTAAGCCAAATAGCATGGCTAAATACAAATGCCTAAAGAAGTGGTGCGTTTAGAGGATTAGCCATAGACTTGCACGCGCTCGGCTAATGTTCAGTAAATCGCATGTAGTTTAGTGTGCCAGATATCAGGCATCTAGGTAGGCACCATGGGGCAAATGCAATACGGTGCGCTCAGCCGAGCGCACCGTATAACCCGCAGTAGGACGCAGGTTGTATAGGCGCTAATTAATCCCCTTATGCAATAAGGGGATTAGCGCCTCTACAACCCGGGGCAAAAAAAAAAAAAAAAGGTACGCACATTTAGCCTGGAGCAGGCGTTAATTGCTGAGCCCTCATTAAATCAGTTCCGAAAGGCAGAAAAAACAGCTTTTCTGTATCACAACGATATTAAGTAGGAGGAAAAAGTAAACAAATCAATTGAGAAGCATGCATTTCCTGAACCCGATAAACTCGGCGTCGGCTTTCCTAACCAGCGGAGGGCTGATGCACCAGGGCTCTCCTTAGCAAGGACCCCCTAATTTAAATATTGTATGGCGCCCCCATAGTAGGCAGGGCTGTTGTTATGGAGTGGAGGACAGTGGGGTGACGCAGGGTCCATCTTTGAGGGACGCATAGATAGAGTGGTCAGAGATGGTAGGTGGTAGAAAAACTCACCAGTAAATACTTTAACTATGGCCTTACATTTAGGCATACAATCTGTCTGAAAATTTCTATTTTTTTTTTTGGGGTGTGTGTGTGTGTATGCACAGAGCAAGATGCATCAAATCCCACCTAGGTGCACAAACGTTTGTCTGTGAAAATATCTCCTGTCTCTGCCTTCCAATCTGTGCTGGAGAGTTTGCAAAAGCTTTGCTGGAGTTCTACTGGTTTTGATGGAGACTCATTTCTACTGGTTTTGCTAGAAACTGGAGTTTTATTGATTTTGCCAGAAACTTAGACACGTTAAAGGGGTAATTTTGTAACATTGTGCACAAGTTAAGTGGCAAATCTGCACATAAGTTACAACACTTTTCAAAGTGGATTTAGGAGCACATAAGTGTGGTTGAAAATAATCCCACCCAATGTGCCCATACACATGTGCAGAATTTTTTCTTGAAAATTTACATAAGATATGCCATACTGGATCAGACCAAGGGTCCATCAAGCCCAGTATCCTGTGTCCAACAGTGGCCAATCCAAGTCACAAGTACCTGGCAAATACCCAAACATTAGATAGATGACAAGCTACAATTGTTTATTAATTACTATCATAGCAGTTTATGGATTTTTCCTCTAGAAATTTATCCAAACCTTTTTTAAACCCAGTTACACTAACTGATGTAACCATATCCTCTGGCAATGAATTCCAGAGCTTAACTATGTGCTGAATGAAAAAGAACTTTCTTCGATTTGTTTTAAATGTGCTACTTGTTAACTTCATGGAGTGCCCCCTGGTCCTTCTGTTATCTGAGAGAATAAATAACCGATTTACATTAACTTGTCAAGTCCTTTCATTATTTTGTAGACTTCTATCATATCCTCCCTCAGTTGTCTCTTCTCCAAACTGCCTTTCCTCATAGGGCAGCCATTCCATGCCCCTTATCATTTTGGTAGCCTTTCTCTGCACTTTCTCCAGTGCAGCTATATCCTTTTTGAGATGTGGTGACCAGAACTGCACACAGTATTCAAGGTGTGGTCTCACCATGGAGCGATACAGAGGCATTATGACATTTTCCGTTTTTCACCATTCCCTTCCAATTAATTCCGAACATTCTGTTTGCTTTATTAATCGCCACAGCACACTGAGCCAACGATTTCAATGTTTTATCCACTATGACGCTAGATCTTTTTCCTGGGTCGTAGCTCCTAAGATTGAATCTAACATTGTGTAACTATAGCATGGGTTATTTTTCCCCATATGCATCACCTTTCACTTGTCCTCATTAAATTTCATCTGCCTGCCATTTGAAAGCCCAATCTTCCAGCCTCACAACGGCCTCCTGCAATTCATCACAATCCGCTTGAGATTTAACTACTTTGCATAATTTTGTGTCATCTGAAATTTAATCGCCTCATTTGTTGTAACCCTTTCCAGATCATTTATAAATATATTAAAAAGCACCGGTCCTAATACAGATCCCTGAGGCACTCCACTGTTTACCCTTTTCCTCTGAGAAAATTGTCCATTTAATCCAACTGTTGCGCTCAGGGGTGGACCCTTGTCCTGTGGCAGTACAGGGACTGTCCACAAGGGGCGGAGCACATAAGGAGACAGAGGCATGTAGATCTTCACCACTGGAAGCCCGAGGTCCCCCCAGGAGGAGCCCATAGGGACCCGGGCAGCTTGAACTTAGGTGGGCCTCGCAGGGTCTCCTGGGAGAGAGTAAGTCCGGCGTGCCCACAGATGCTAGAGGAGCGCAATTGGGTTCGAGGCTGGGAACAGGTTGGAGGATAGCGAACCAGTACAAAGATGGCAATGACAAAGCTAGGGATAGAGCCAGAATCAAGCGAGGTCAGGCAAGCAAGGTCAGAGTCCAGAAGTCAGTCCGAGGAGTGGTCAATGAAGCAAGGGTCAAGATCCAGAAGCAGGCAAGATTGAAGAGCAAGCTGAGGTATTTGGCAGGCGGCAGGCAGGCAGGCAGGTCAGGAACAAGCTGAGGTCTTGGGCAGGCGGCAGGCAGGTCAGGAACAAGCTGAGGTCTTTGGCAAGCGGCAGGCAAGCAGGCAGGTCAGGAACAAGCTGAGATCTTGGGCAGGCGGCAGGCAGGTCAGGAACAAGCTGAGGTCTTTGGCAAGCGGCAGGCAAGCAGGCAGATCAGGAACAAGCTGAGATCTTGGGCAGGCGGCAGGCAGGTCAGGAACAAGCTGAGGTTTTGGGCAGGCGGCAGGCAGGCAGGTCAGGAACAAGCTGATGTCTTGGGTAGGTGGCAGCAGGCAGGCAGGTCAGGAACAAGCTGAGGTCTTGGGCAGGCAGCAGGCAGGCAGGTCAGGAACAAGCTGAGGTCTTGGGCAGGCGGCAGGCAGGTCAGGAACAAGCTGAGGTCTTGGGCAGGCGGCAGGCAGGTCAGGAACAAGCTGAGGTCTTGGGCAGGCGGCAGGCAGGCAGGCAGGTCAGGAACAAGCTGAGGTCTTGGGCAGGCGGCAGGCAGGCAGGCAGGCAGGCAGGTCAGGAACAAGCTGAGGTTTTGGGCAGGCGGCAGGCAGGTCAGGAACAAGCTGAGGTCTTGGGCAGGCGGCGGGCAGGCAGGCAGGCAGGTCAGGAACAAGCTGAGGTCTTGGGCAGGCGGCAGGCAGGTCAGGAAAAGCTGAGGTCTTGGGCAGGCGGCAGGCAGGCAGGCAGGTCAGGAACAAGCTGAGGTCTTGGGCAGGCGGCAGGCAGGCAGGCAGGCAGGCAGTCAGGAACAAGCTGAGGTTTTGGGCAGGCGGCAGGCAGGCAGGTCAGGAACAAGCTGAGGTTTGGGCAGGCGGCAGGCAGGTCAGGAACAAGCTGAGGTTTTGGGCAGGCGGCAGGCAGGCAGGTCAGGAACAAGCGGAGGTCTTGGGCAGGCGGGCAGGCAGGTCAGGAACAAGCTGAGGTCTTTACCAGTAAGTCAGTCGGGGGTAAGACCAGGGAGATGAACAAAGACACTGGAACAAGGAGGTAAGGAAGCAGGTACAAGTAGGAACGGAACTGGAACAGAAGGATGCTGGAACGAGACTAGGAACAAGCAAGCAGGGACAGGAGCAAGGGCAATCTCAGGAACAAACTGACCCGATTGCCAAGGCAAGGAAGTGAGGCCAGGAACTTCCTTATAACATGAGTTCAACCAGGGTGTGCCCCGGAACTAGGCCCCGCCCTGGAACCTACATCAGGGCGGCTGTCCGCATGTAGGGGCGTGGCTAGCTGCTGCGACGCCGAGGCCCGCGTGAGGCCGGACGTGCAGCCAAAAGAACGGCGACTGCTGCCGCGGGACGCCGGGGCCTAGCCGGACCCGCTGTGGAGCCCCGAAGGTGAGCAGTCTCATGCACTGGATGGCCGCGGGCGGGACGCGTAACACCAACTCTCTGTTTCCTGTCTTTTGCCATCCAAAAAAGGTCATCGCCTCCTATCCCATTCCTTTTTACATAGAAACATAGAAATGACGGCAGAAGAAGACCAAACGGCCCAACCAGTCTGCCCAGCAAGCCACGCAGTTCATCCATTTATTATTTTTTTTCCCACCCTTTTTCTCCCTCCCACCCATCACTATTGGCTTCCAGCACCCTCTGGCCCCAACTCCCTTCCACCCCTCCACCATGCAGAGAGCAGCGCCGTATCCGCATCCCGGTGAACATCCAGCTCAATCAGGGGTAGCAACCGCCGCAACAAGCAGGCCACACCCCTGCCTCATACTCTTACCCACCCCTGCTTTGTTTGTTTGTTTCTTGTTTGTTTTGGGTTTTTTTTTTGGAGATGGCAGCCCTCCGTGAAGGCGGAACACCAACCACTGGCCACTGGCATCCCGCTCCGTGAATGCCTCTGTGGCTACTGCCGCTCCGTGCAGTGTTTTGCTGCCTGAAGGTGGAACACCGACTACTGGCCACTGGCATCCCGCTCCGTGAATGCCTCTGTGGCTACTGCCGCTCCGTGCAGATACATCAGATACATCAGCGAAAAGAGAAAGGTCCAAAGTGGTATAGTGAAATTGAAAGGTGGTAATGATCAATGTGTGGAGAGGGACGAAGAAATGGCAGAAATATTCCTTTTTAGTTTTCTTAGAAGCCTCTCAGGCGGGACTTTGTTGAACGCTTTCTGAAAATCCTAAATACACCACAACTACCGGTTCACCTTTGTCAAAACAATGTAGATTTGTCAGGCAAGACTTGCCTTGGGTAAATCCATGCTGGCTGTGTCCCATGCTGGCTGTGCATCCTTTTGAAAATCCAAACGCTTGCACGATTGCACAGAAGCCAAACTCCCCCTCCCCCCCTGCCCTGCCCCCAGGAACATCTCCTCTCAATAAAGGTAAACCTACGTGCACACATGACGTACACATGCAAGTTTACCCTTATGTCCTGCGGGCACTTCTGTGCGAAAACACTGTTTTACTACTGGCAGAGGTCCCTTTTGAAAGTGACTCTGTAAAAAGGCTGTACGCAGGATTTGTAGCATGCTGGAGATCCAGGCAGTGCACACACAAAGCAGGGGCTTCAGCTCCGCAGAGCCCAGAAAAATGCAGAGTGGAAGGCTCTGAAAGACCGGAGACACCAGTAAATTGCTGGAGACCCAGAGGGTATTCTGTCTGGAAGAACCGGAAAAAAAAACAAAAGGCTGTAACAAACCTTTTAACTTAGCTAGGGCCTTAGTTGCTGATAACCATCCAGTCTGGAAGGAATTATTGTGCTTATAAGCTGGCATTTTGATTTTTTATATTTTTTTTTTTTTTATTAAATGGGAGGTAACATTTTGAATACTTGAGTTTTTGAACCAGGAGGGTATAGGGTGGGTAATCTACAAAGATTTTCCCATTGGTAAAGGAGTTTGCCCTGCAGGAAAAGCACAAATGAAAATTACCCACCCTCTTCTGTGGACACTTATTTATTTATTTAGTTATTTATAGCCCCACCTATCTTGAAGAAGGGGCGGAGTCGGGGCAGAAAAGGCTGGGGGAGGGCATGTAGAGGTGGGGCTTGCATTTAAAACTCCTTGCATGTATTTATCACAGGTCTATGTGGGGATATCAGACCCTCTATGCTCCACCGGCTAGATTATGCAGAGATTCCCTTTGAAAATAAATTTGAAGTCCCACGGGCACAACGTACCTGTGGGTTTAATAATTACTCCCTGAATGCACAGCACAGAGTGCTTCAAATAGTGAAATTACTAAGTGATTCTCATTTCTAGAGCACTAGGAACCATAAACAGCACTGTACCAATACACTTCAAAGACTGTGGAGTTTACAGTCTGGTCAAGATACACAGACAAGGTAAATAAGAAGCTTCCAGAAGTATATTTCTTACTGTAAACATGCTTAAAATTGACAAGTAATGATTAGGAAGATCCAGGGTTTAAGATTTAAAAGCAGCCTCAGAAAGGTGGTATTATAAACATTATCACAGAGCACCAGGACACTTCATAGGTCATCATGACCATTACACCATACCCTGGCTGTGAATCAGGAGGTTAAGACTGGCTTTTATACGTGTGGAATCATCATTCAAAGGGCTTACACTGGAATCAACGGGGGACGTCTCTGGAACAAAACAGGAGGACAGAACCTCATGTGATGCCTTCTAGCTGGGGTCGGCTGGTAGAGCCAGCGCTGAAACTTGCCATGAGACTGGATTCAAAGGGGGCCGTTTCACCCATTTAGGTGCCACAGTGAGCAGTTATTTGGGTAAGTCAAGTAGCGTATATGATAGACAATACCAAACAAATGTATTTGTTACTCACTTATTCATAACAATGCTCAAAGTGAGGTACAGTATAATTTTCGTAAATGTATCACATACATAATTATCACAGCTATCCTCATGTTACAATTTTATGAACAATATGCTAAACAACAAAATACCATAACAAACAGATCAGGTCAACTAGAAATAAATCAAAATAGTCATATCACTTAAAAGCTAAACCAAACAACCATGATTTTATCTTTTCTCTAATATTAAGGTATTCATTTAGATGGAGAATCCCAAGGAGCACCACAAGTAACAACCAAAAAAAGAAAGCTAGGACGGTCTTACCGACAATATGTAACAACACTCCCACTTTATCCTCCTGCCTAACATTTACCCTGCTTTTATTAAATGTTCAAGCCCTGTCAAAAAAAAAAAATCCACTGATAAATGATCTACTAGAGGAAGTAAATCCTTCCATCTTCTGTATTAGTGAAACCTGGTTGAATGATAATGTACTACTAAATCAAATTGCACATCATAACTACGATGTCTTTCAGATCCCAAGACTTAAACGTAAAGGAGGGGGTCTATTAATAATCAGTAAAAAAGAACTCACACTAAAACCCTACAAAATAGAGATTAACCCACCCTATGAGGCAGCAATGCTAAAATCATCACAACTAAACAACATCTTTTTTTGGTCTACTGCCCCCTCCTGGAATATTCCAAAAGCAATTCCAGCTCCTGACTGTACCCTAATAGTAGGAGACTTCAACCTACATGTGGATATAACATTGAAAACTACAGCTTGTCAAACCTTCCTAGAAAGAACAGAAGCAATGGGACGGTCAGAATTTGTCTCTAATCCCACACATAAAGCAGGCCACATTCTCAATCTAATATTTGCAAATAACAATAATTGTCTTGTCAATACCTCCCACACTATTCTGCCCTGGTCCCATCAGCAACTAATTAAAGCAAAAAATAACCTTCCTCAACCAAACACACAGAAAAATATAAATATGAATCAACCTTTCAGCTTCAGAAAAAAATAGAATCAGATGTACTAGCAGAAGCAATTAAAAACAAACTAACCGAATTTAATCAGGCAAATGCCTCTTCAGAATTTGACTCCTGGAATAAAACTGTCAATGGAATAGCTGACAATCTAAGCCCAGTCCAGACAAAAATACTGCAAAAAGAAAGAAACACCACCAAACAGATGAAGCCATGGTACAATAAAGAACTAAGACGTACTAAACGATCACTGAGAAAACATGAAAAACAATGACGGAAATGCCCATTAACAGACTCACTGGGAAAATACAGATCCCAATCTAGCAAAATCCTGTACATTAATAAATAAAGTAAAAATAGAATACGATGCGAAACAGATTCATGGAGTCTTATTCAACTCCAAACTACTTTTCGAAGTTGTAAAACACTTAATCAAAGACCCATCTTCCTCCATCTCAAAACAACAACTTCTCAAAGAACGCCTGCAATGATTATGCAACCTCACTATTAGATAAAATCAACAGATTAAAAATGCAACACCAACAGCTCGCAAACAAAAGCACTGGATAAAAACCATGAACAAGCTAATTGGACCACATTTGACAGAGTATCTAAACTTGAAATTAAGCCTGCAACGCATCCACGTGACCCAATCCTAGCAAACTCCTTGAAACCGTAAGGAAAGTAATCACCCCAACAATAGCAACAATTATCAATCTTTCGCTCTCAGAAGGTCTGATCCCAAATGGGGAAAAACAAGCAGTGATAAAACCAATCCTTAAGAATAAAACTGGTAGAATTGACAATTGGAACACTATCATCCAATATCCAAACTACCATTCCTCTCAAAAATACTTGAAAAAGCAGTGCTACACCAGCTGGAAAACCACCTAGAAGACCACGACATTCTATATCCAAACCAATTTGGACTCAGAA